>NC_092110.1:14907889-15207889 GCF_045679555.1 Salvelinus alpinus | reverse complement strand
GAGGTGACCGTAGAGCTCCGAGACAGGATTGTGTCGAGGCACAGAGCTGGAGAAGGGTACCAGATCTGTGTCTCCCCAAGAACACAGAGGCCTCCATCATTCTTAAATGGAAAAAGTTTGGAACCACCAAGACTCTTCCTAGAGCTGGCCAAACTGAGCAATCGGGGGAGAAGGGCCTTGGTCAGGGAACTATCTCTGTATCACTCCACCAAACAGGCCTTCATGGTAATGTCCAAACGGAAGCCACTCTTCAGTAAAATGCACATGACAGCCCGGTTGGAGTTTGCCAAAAAGGCACCTAAAGGACTCTCAGACCATGAGAAACAAGAATCTCTGGACTTTTGAAACCAATATTGAACCCCTTGGCCTGAATGCCAAGTGTCATGTCTGGTGGAAACCTGGCACCATCCCTACGGTGAATCATGGTGGTGGCAGCATCATGCTGTGGGGATGGGACTGGGAGACTGGTCAGGATCGTAACAAAGATGAATGGAGCAAAGTACAGAGAGATCCTTGATGAAAACCTCATCCAGAGCTCTGTCTGCCCTCAGACTGGGGTGAAGGTTCACCTTTCAACAGGACCAGAACCCTAAGCACACACCAAGACAACGTAGGTGTGGCTTCGGGACATGTCCTGAATGTCCTTGAGTGGCCCAGCCAGGGCCCGGACTTGAACCCGATCGTAGAAACCTGAAAATAGCTGTGCAGCAACGCTCCCCATCCATCCTGACAGAGCTTGAGAGGATCTGCAGAGAAGAATGGGAGAAACTCCCCCAAATACAGGCGTGCCAAGCTTGTAGCATCATACCCAAGAAGACTCGAGGCTGTAATCGCTGACAAAGGTGCTTCAACAAAGTACTGAGTAAAGGGTCTGAATACTTAAGTAAATGTGATTTCGGTTTACTTTTTTCCCCTCTAAAAACCTGTTTTTGCTTTGTCAAAATGGGTTAGTGTGTAGGTTGATGAGGGGAAAATGTATTTAATTAATTTTAGAATAAGGCTTTAACGTAACAAAATGTAGAAAAAGACAAGGGGTCTGAATAATTTCCGAAAGCACTGTATGTTGTGGGTAAAACATAATGTAAACATTATTAAAGTGACCAGTGTTCAATGACTATGTGCAGCAGGGTAGAGTACCGGGTGGTAGCTGGCTAGTAACAGTTACTAAGTTCAGGGCAGGGTACTGGGCAGAGGCCGGCTTGTGGTGACTATTTAACAGTCTAATAGCCTGGAGATAGAAGCTGTTTCTCTCTGTCCCAGCTTTGATGCACCTGTAACGTCTCCGCCGTCTAGATGCTAGCAGGGTGAACAGGCCGGGTGGCTGAGGTCCTTGATGATCTTGTTGGTCTTCCTGTGATACCGGGTGCTGTAGATGTCCTGAAGGGCATGCAGTGTGCCCCCTGTGATGCGTTGGGCTGACTGCTCCAACCTTTGGAGAGCCCTACGATTGTGGACAGTGCAGTTGCCATACCAGGCGGTGATACAGGCCGACAGGATTCCCTCATTGGTGCATCTGTAGAAATGTGTTTGTCTTAGAGACCAAGCCAATTTTCTACAGCCTTCAAAAGGTTGAAGATGTGCTTTCTTCACCACACTGTCTGTGTGGATGGACCATTTCAGGTTGTCAGTGATGTGCACACCGAGGAACTTGAAGCTTTTCACCCTCTTCACTGCGGCCCTGTGGATGAGGGGGGGTGCTTCCTCTGCTGTCTCCTGAAGTCCACGATCAGCTTCTTCTTCTTAAACCACTCCCCCAGGGCCCTCACCTCCTCCCTGTAGGCTGTGTCATCGTGGTTGGTAATTAGGCCTACCACGGTTGTCTTCAGCAAACTTCATAATTGAGTTGGAGACGTGAGTGGCCACGCACTTATGGGTTAACAGGGAGTACAGGAGGTAAAAGTTTCACAAGCATGGGATAGCATAGCCTAGGTGAAATGTTGAAATCAAATTTTATTGGTCACATAACATCTGCAAAATGTGTATTGCAGGTGTAGCGAAATGCTTGTGTTCCTAGCTCCAAAAGTGCAGTAATATCTAACAATTCACAACAATACAAACAAATCTAAAAGTAAAAGAACGGAATTAAGAAATATATAAATATTAGATCGAGCAATGTCGGAATGGCATTGACTAAAATACAGTAGAATAGAATACAGTATATACATATGAGATGAGTAAAGCAGTATGTCAACATTAGTAAAGTGACTAGTGTTTCATTATTATAGTGACCAGTGATTCCATGTCTATGTATATGGGGCAGCAGCCTCTAAGGTGCAGGGTTGCGTAACCTGGTGGAAGCCAGCTAGTGATGGCTACTTAACAGTCTGATGGCCTTGAGATAGAAGCTGTTTTTCAGTCTCTCGGTACCAGCTTTGATGCACCTTTACTGACCTCGCCTTCTGGATGATAGCGGGGTGAACAGGCCGTGGCTCGTGTGGTTGATCTCCTTGATAATCTTTTTGGCCTTCCTCTGACATGGGGTGCTGTAGATGTCATGGAGGGAAGGTAGTTTGCCCCAGTGATGCGTTGGGCAGACCGCACCACCCTCTGGAGAGCCCTGCATTTGAAGTTGCCATACCAGGCAGTGATACAGCCCGACAGGATGCTCTCAATTGTGCATCTGTAAACATTTTAGGGGCCAAGCCAAATTTCTTCAGCCTCCTGAGGTTGTAAAGGCTCTGTTGCACCTTCTTCACCATACTGTATGTGTGGGTGGACGATTTCAGATCGTCAGTGATGTGTACGCCAAGGAACTTGAAGCTTTCCACCTTCTCCACTGCGATCTGGTCGATGTGGATAGGGGCGTTCTCCCTCTGCTGTTTCCTAAATTCCACCATCAGCTCGTTTTGTTGAGTGAGGTCTCGTCATTGTTGGTAATCAGGCCTACTACTGTTGTCGTCTGCAAACTTGAGTTGAGTTGGAGGCGTGGGTGAACATGGAGTACAGGAGGGGGCTGAGCACGCACCCTTTCAGCGAAGTGGTTCAGTTACCTTTGCTTTCTTGGGTACAAGAACAATGGTGGCCATCTTGAAACAAGTGTGGACAGCAGACTGGGATAGGGGAGGGATTGAATATGTCCGTAAACACTCCAGCCAGCTGGTCTGTGCATGCTCTGAGGCTAGGGATGCCGTCTGGACCGGCAGCCTTGCGAGGGTTAACACGCTTAAATGTCTTACTCACGTCGGCCATGGAGAAGGAAAGCCCACAGCAATACCCTTGGTAGCGGGCCATGTCAGTGGCACTGTGTTATCCTCAAAGCGGGCAAAGAAGGTGTTTAGCTTGTCCGGAAGCAAGACGTCGGTGTCTGCGACGTGGCTGGTTTCCCTTTGTAGTCCGTGATTGTCTGTAGACCCTGTCACATGCGTCTCGTGTCTGAGCCGTTTGATTGTGACTCCACTGTGTGTCCGTACTGACATTTGGCTCTTTAAAAAATGTTTGCCTTACGGAGGGAATAACTACGCTGTTTGTTTGTATTCGGTTATATTCCCAGTCACCTTGCCATGGTTAAATGCGGTGGTTCAGTTTTGCATGAATGCTGCCATCTATCCAGGGTTTCTGGTTTGGGTTGGTTTTAATAGTCACAGTGGGTACATCATCTCCTATACATTTCCTGAAACTCAGTCACCATATCCGTGTATTCGTCGATGTTATTCTCAGAGGCTACCCGGAACATATCAAAACAATTAGTACTCACACTTGTGTCTAAACTATGTTCATGACACTGCCTATTAAACCAAAGGACAATGACAAATAGAGAACCCTATTCAATCCTTAAAGGAGAATAAAATGTTTTAAACTCACCAATTGCTTGAGGTGTAATGATGTTAAATTGTATTTTTTTGTTTTGTGTTTGTGTTTCACCAAGACAGACATGACTGTAGTAGCAGTCGTAGCATTAGCACTGTGGTTTGGCAAAATATATTTTTTTAGGAGAGCAATTCATCTGGATTATGTGTCCCGGCTTTGAGAGGAATCCTAGGCTGGTACTTGTATAAATGGTAAAGTGATCTCAGAGCCCAGCTCCGGTTTCTCTCCCTCACAGACCTGTCGGCAAAACACGATCCGCCTGGATTTGGGAATAGAGTAAGGGGGAGGCGGGGGCTTATCTGATACTTTCCCCAAAAATGTTCCTCATACCCAGCCTAACAAAGATAGCACATCTGGTAGCACTTTAGGTGCATTGTCCTTTGGGGCCTTTTGTGAGGCTGGTTACCCAGAGGTCACTACTAAGACTAGAGACAGACAGTGCAACCACTTTTAAATTATGAAAAAACGACTTGAATGTATTGAGGGAGTACAACGTATGAATTCTCTTTTTCTTATCATCTACGTAGACCTGTAAATGTTTGCCCATACACGGTCCTTTCTGAAATTGGTTGTGAAAGATGATAAAGCTAACCTTTGTAAAAATCATGGTTTGAGATCTAAACTCAGTCACTGGTTTGAACAATCATAAATTAAGGTGTCTGATTGATTTTTACTTTGGAGGATTAGTATCACGTGTGAGCAAGGGTGCTATTTAAAATGTAGTCATGGATGCCCCCTGCAAGAGGGATATTGCAACTGCAGACAGATGACACAAAAGTTTAGTGGAGCTTAATGAGACAAAGCTGTTCAGCCTCCCAAAGATCTTTGACTTGGCACCCCAAAGGTCACAATTTTACCTGGGGCAAGTTGAATCTTAAATAAGAAAATAAAAAATGAAGTAAGAAGAACCTTTTAATTTTGGACCATTTATTCCACTACATGCCCGCACACCTGGACCTAGTAGAATTCCTCGAAGGCGAGGGAGGGTGCTAGTGAAGAACATCTTGATCATGATGAACGTACGATACCACCCAGCAACACACTGTTGAACAGAGTGAAGTTATATCTAAAACAAGAAGAAGGTATCAATACCGAGTTAGGTTTTTAATGACAAAGATCCACAGCAACAGATGTCAGACCACTGCTCAAGAGCCTCATCCATCCTCACAGCCCCCATGACATTTCCTGATTTCTGCCTTGCCATCTGCCTTTCAGCTCCTCAGACTTGACACCTGATAAAGCCTCATAATTCAGTTTAAACTGGAGGTCGCTATAAATAAAATAAAAATGGAAAAAGCTCAGTCTGGGTGTACTTAAAGAAAACAGCAGGCAGTCCTCAGCCAGTCCACACTGGTCTGATAATGTGAGGAGTTAGAGCTGGTCAATTCACAGCCCAGACACCCACTAAGTCTCAACCCTTATGTTTACAGCCACCCCCTTAGTCTAGAGGATGGGAATCCTCTATACTAAGGATCAACAACTAAATTCAGCCGTGGGACAATTTTTTTCTTGATGATGGTCAGGGCACCGGAACATAATTACAAATAATTTGTAGACTGCACATTTTCTGCAAGAAGCCCAAACAGATTTAATATTTGGGTAACACTTTACTTGACACCCAGCGTCATAACACATTGACACGTCATAACACTGTCATGACCCATATATTTACAACTTATGTGACATATTGCATTATTTTATGGCTGGTTATGACACCTGCATAAGTGTCAAAACCCACATTTATTCAAATGTGTTTTTTCCCTTTTTCCCTTGTGCGCAATTACAATTTAATATGGTCAATTTCATGAAATGTTGTGCGACATAAACGTACTGTTGACATGTAGGCTATGGTGTAATGGAATATTTTGCGTTGTGTGGTAGGTTTTGACACTCTTATGAAGGTGTCATAACCAGCCGTAAAATAATGCAATATGTCACGACAATATTATGACGCTGGGTGTCAAGTAAAGTGTTACCCAATGACTAAAACAATCATTTCAAACCTTGCTTACATTTGTATACGAGCACACATCTCTTTATGCGTGGAAATACTTTGGGGAACAGATTTCCAACATTAAAACACCAGCTCCAAGTGATTTTAGTCTTTTATGTCCAACAATAAAAATGTAAAAAATACATATACAGTACCAGTCAAACATTTGGACACGCCTGCTCATTCAAAGGTTTAAATTTTTTATTATTTTCTACATTGCAGAATAATAGTGAAGACATCAAAACTATGGAATAACCAAAAAAGTCTTAAACGAATCAAAATACATTCTCTCAACCAGCTTCACCGGGAATGCTTTTCCAACAGTCTTGAAGGAGTTCCCACATATGCTGAGCACTTGTTGGCTGCATTTCCTTCACTCTGCGGTCCATACCATCTCAATTGTGTTGAGGTCGGGTGGTTGTGGAGGCCAGGTCATTTGATGCAGAACTCCATCACTCCTTCTTGGTCAAATAGCCCTTACACAGCCTGGAGGTGTGTTGGTTAATTTGTCCTGTTGAAAAACAAATTATAGTCCCACTAAGCCAAAACCAGATGGGATGGCATATTGCTGCAGAATGCTGTGGTAGCCACACTGGTTAAGTGTGCCTTGAACTCTAAATAAACCACTGACAGTAACACCAGCAAAACACCATCACACCTCCTACTCCATGCTTCATGGTGGGAACCACACATGCGGAGATCATCCGTTCACCTACTCTGCGTCTCACAAAGACACGGCGGTTGGAACCAAAAATAAAACATTTGGTTTCATCAGACCAAAGGACAGATTTCCACCAGTCTAATGTCCATTGCTCATGTTTCTTGGCCCAAGCAAGTCTCTTCTTCTTATTGGTGACCTTTAGTAGTGGTTTCTTTGCAGCAATTCGACCATGAAGGCCTGATTCACACAGTTGATGTTGAGATGTGAATGTTACTTGAACACTGAAGCATTTATTTGGGCTTCCATTTCTGAGGCTGGTAACGCTAATGAACTCTGGGTCTTCCTTTCCTGTTGCGGTCCTCATGTACTTTAAATTTGTGTGTATTGCTGTGAAATTGTTAGATATTACTGCACGGTTAGAGCTAGAAACACAAGCATTTCATATCTGCTAAACACGTATGTGAAATTAAATTTGAAGGCCAGTTTCATCATAGAGCTTGATGGTTTTTGCGACTGCACTTGAAGAAGCATTAAACTTTTTTGAAATGTTTCGCATTAAGACATGAAGGTCAGTCAAAGTAATGATTGTCATTTCTCTTTGCTTAGTTGAGCTGTTCTTGCCATAATATGGACTTAGCCCTATTTGGTAAATGACCATCTTCTGTATACCACCCCTACCTTGTTACAACACAGCTGATTGGCTCAAATGCATTAAGAAGGAAAGAAATTCCACAAATTAACTTAAGGCACACCTGTTAATTGAAATGCATTCCAGGTGGCTACCTCATGAAACTGGTTGAGAGAATGCCAAGAGTGTGCAAAGCTGTCATCAAGGCAAAGGGTGGCTACTTTGAAGAATCTCAAATATAAAATAAATACAAATTGTTTAACACTTTTGTTTTCTACATGATTCCATATGTGTTATTTAATAGTTTGTCTTCACTATTATTCTACAATGTAGAAAATAAGAAAAAGTAAGAAATACCCTTGAATTAGATTTTTTTTGCTGTTGTTGCTCAGAAAACTTGGGGTCCAAATACAATCCTGTTGGGGAACCCTGCCCTATACCATCTCTCTTTAGAGCAATTTCAATACTACATAAAGTGCTTTCAAGGTGGTTAACCAAAGCTTTTTTATTTTGCATTTGACAGGTTGTGGAGTTGATCTCAAGTGCCATTGGTGACTTGGTGCAGGGAATCTACCATGAGATGCCCAACAGTTTGGAGGTAAGACCATTTCCATACCACTACCAGGGACAGTGTAGCTAGTTAGCTGTAAACTCACCTAAACAAACTGCACTGTCAATTTAGGAGTCTACAATCTCACCATGTTCAACCTGCAGATCGATGTGCCTCACAGAGTGGAGTCTTAACATACGCAACAGCAGATACACTTTTGAGGAGATAGGGAGACGTTGTCCATGCTACATCAATGGGCCACACAGTGCATTCTGGGACAAGGAGCAAATGGGAGTCTATTGGTCACTAGCTCAAAAACCCAACATTAGCTTGAATTTCGTCAACAAGAAGTACAACATTACAAACCTTTTCTGAGATGTTAGATAATTAACTTGCTCTCTGTAATATCGAATAGCTTTGGAATCATGACATTACGTACTTTCGAGGAACATAGGCACGTTTCTTCGACATATACACCGACTTTGAGAAGGGATTGCGTGACGATTAGCAAACACGTGACGTAGCATGACAATGTGAACGTGATTGGTCGACAGTCTGCTGTGTGTGGCTTTATACTTTCCTTCATACCTCTGGCAGCGCACCGTGGACTAAAGAGGCAAATAGGAAACATGCTAGACCCTCCATTAAATTACACATTTCTCAAGGTAGGAATATCGCAAAAATATGATCAATGGCTCATTCGAGAGAAGACATCCTCCTGTGTTATGACATCGGACAGTATTGAAGTCTGACATGTATGGTAAATGTTTTCATGATCTAGAAGTTGTATTCCTATTAACTTCCAGTGTAGTGAGAGCGAATTTATCACAGTGCTACGTCATACTGGCCAGATTTATGCCTGCTTGAACGCCAATAAGTCAGATGCACATGAAATGAGAGTTGCACAAAACATTCAAAGTGGGTGAACCTTTCCTTTAAGTATGTCTTATATAATCATAAACATAACATCATACTAATTTGAGTGTCTCATATTGAGCTTTACTATGTTACGTCCAGCCTGTGAGACCAGGCTGCCAGAAAGGTACATTAGCAGGCCACTCATTATGTATTTTGTCAAGATGTAGCCCAGTGTTAAGATTGGCATATAGGAAAATATGGGCTTCTCCTCTCCAACTTCCCGCCCATTCTTAATGCTGTAGGCTATTTTACATTCAGCAAGCAATAGCAATCATGCGTCTATCGTCCAATAAGCTATTAGTAGGTTAAAGAAAATAAGTCAAAATAAGTGTCCAACAAGCTTTTGTAGGCTAGTATAGCTTTTCCTGGGACTCCACAATATTTAAGAAAAGCTGTGTAAATGTAACGCTAAATATGTGTGCTCACAAAAATTGAGATTTATTAACTTGGCGCAGGCCATACATACACACGTTTCACTTTATTAATCAGACCTGTTGTGAAAGTGTGCACACGTGAACTAGCATTATAATTCCACCTTAAAAACACCCATCATTCACCTTTTATGGTGACAAAGCCCTTATTTGCTGTATACAGTGCATTCGGAAAGTATTTAGACCCCTTGACCGTTTCCACATTTTGTTACGTTACAGCCATATTCCCCCAAAAATCTACACACAATAACAAAGTGAAAACAGGTTTGTAGTTATTTTTGCACATAAAAACTGAAATGCATTATTTACATAAGTATTCAGACCCTTTTGATATGAGACTCGAAATTGAGCTCCGGTGCATCCTGTTTCCGTTGATCATCCTTGATGTTTCTACAACTTGATTGGAGTCCACCTGTGGTAAATTCAATTGATCGGACATGATTTGGAAAGGCACTAATTTAATCCTTTTTAGAAATAGGCATCTATTTCCTATTATTTATTTAATTTCCATGAACATTGCGGAATAAATATCTCACCTTTTCTGTGATGGTTTCCTATTGGCAAAATAGCCTATAGGCCTAGAACAAGTTAGGATAGGCTACCATTCGTCCCATCTTTCATTTAATTGGACACACTTCACAGTAGTAAATAGATAAGCTATTTCAAGTATTTTGCTCTATTTGATACGATCCGAAGCGCAGTTTAAAATCCTTAAGAGCCTTGATGCACCTGTGCGTCAATCTAAGTAACATAATAAAACAAATGTCAATTTAATCTAAAAATATTTTTTTTGCATGGGCTGCGTCTCAATCCATCGCATCCGTTTATGTCGGCCTTCGCATCTGCGGTGGAAGGTGGCCGAGCTACAGCAGTGTTAATCAGACCATCCCGAAAATCCGCAGTGTCTTTGTGAGACGCAGAGTAGGTGAACGGATTATCTCCGCATGTGTGGTTCTTACCATGAAGCATGGAGCTGGTGGCGTGAGGGTGCTTTGCTGGTGACATTGTCAGTGATTTATTTAGAATTCAAGGCACACTTAACCAGCATGGCTACCACAGCATTCTGCAGCAATACGCCATCCCATCTCGTTTGCGCTTAGTGGGACTATAATTTGTTTTTCAACAGGACAATGACCCAAAACACACCTCAAGGCTGTGTACGTGCTATTTGACCAAGGAGAGTGATGGAGTGCTGCATCAGATGACCTGGCCTCCAATCACCCGACCTCAACCCAATTGAGATGGTTTGGGATGAGTTGGACCGCAGAGTGAAGGAAAAGCAGCCAACAAGTGCTCAGTATATGTGGGAACTCCTTCAAGACTGTTGTAAAAGCATTCCAGGTGAAGCTGGTTGAGAGAATACCAAGACTGCAAAGCTGTCATCAAGTCAAGGGGTGGCTACTTTGAAGAATCTCAAATAGAAAATATTTTGATTTGTTTAACACTTATGGTTAATACATGATTCCATATGTGTTATTTCATAGCTTCGATGTCTTCACTATTACTGTACAATGTAGAAAATAGTAAAAATAAAGAAAAACCCTTGAATGAGTAGGTGTCCAAACTTTGCAGAATAAATTCCTTACCTTTTCTGGCTATGATGAGTTCATATTCCCGAAGAAGCCATAGAACATATTACTATGCACATCTCTCATTGTGCCTATTGTATATTATAATTTAACGTTTCCTCAAAAACTGGTGACAATGTAGGCTATTTATGCCACCTGTTGTTTTTGCAATCTCTTGATTTGTGATGATTTTGGTGCAAAAATCTTATGACCATTCCCATCACTCATGTTTGCATATTTGATGTATTTTCCAGACATGTTACTGTTAATATATACATACAGTACATTATACACACACATATACAGTACCAGTCAAAAGTTGACACCTACTCATTCAAGGGTTTTTCTTAATTTTTTATTATTTTCTAGAATGTATTCAGACCCCTTGACTTTTTCCACATTTTTTTTGTGTTACAGCCTTATCCTAAAATGTATTAAATCGTTTCCCCCCTCATCAATCTACACACAATACCCCATAATGACAAAGCAAAAACAGGTTTTTAGAAATGTTGGCAAATTTATTAGAAACAAAAATACAAATGTACGTAAGTAGTCAGATCTTTTACTTAGTACTTTGTTGAAGCACCTTTAGCAGCGATTACATCCTTGTGTCTTCTTGGGTATGACGCTACAAGCTTGGCACACCTGTATTCGGGGAGTTTCTCCCATTCTTCTCTGCAGATCCTCTCAAGTTAGATGGGGAGCGTCACTGCACAGCTATTTTCAGATCTCTCCAGAGATTTTAGATTGGGTTGAAGTCCAGGCTCTGGCTAGGCCACTCAAGGACATTCAGAGACTTGTCCCGAAGCCACTCCTGCGTTGTCTTGGCTGTGTGCTTAGAGTTGTTGTCCTGTTGGAAGGTGAACATTCGAACCAGTCTGAGGTCCTGAGCGGTCTGGAGCAGATTTTCATCAAAGATCTCTATGTACTTTAGTCAGGATCGAGGGAAAGAGCAGTCTCCCAGTCCCTGCCGCTGAAAAATATCCCCACAGCATGATGCTGCCACCACCATGCTTCACCGTAGGGATGGTGCCAGATTTCCTCCAGACGTGACGCTTGGCATCCAGAGAATCTTGTTTTTCATGGTCAGAGTCCTTTAGGTGACTTGACAAACTCCAAGTGGGACTGTCATATCTTTTACTGAGGAGTGGCTTCCGTCTGGGCACTCTACCATGAAGGCTTGATTGGTGGAGTGCTACAGAGATGGTTGTCCTTGTGTAAGGTTCTCCCATCTCCACAGAGGAGCTCTGTATGAGTGTCCATTGGGTTTTTGGTCACCTCCCTGATGAAGGCCCTTCTTACAGTGTATTCAGACCCCTTGACTTTTCCCACATTTTGTTACAGCCTTATTCTAATTATTTTAGAATGCGAAGATAAAATAAATGTTTTTGCTCTTCTCACTAACAGCAAATGATTGCATCTTATTCTATTAAGCTACTTGTTTATTTTGTCATGAATAAGAGCGTCATCATATATTCCTGCAAAAGACTACTACTAGGATAAAAATGTACTTCCACACAATGGGAACAGACAGAACTGAATACATAACGTTTGATGTAAACTGCTATTTTCAGGACAAGAGCCTGACTGATGACATCAACATGGTTACGTGGGAGGAGCAGAGGTTCTTGTCCCATGGTGCCTTGCTGGCGAAAAGCTGTCAGGCAGCGATGGAGCTCGCCAAACATGACAAAGATGCCCAAGGACTGGCCTACAAATACGGCAAGCATCTATCACTGGGCCACAAGGCAAGTACTGCATGTTATGTCTCGTGGGTTTTGTCTTTATAACAATTCAATAATGATGAGACAGAAGGGGCCTCCTGAGTGGCGCAGCGGTCTGAGGCAGTGCTAAAGGCATCACTACAGACCCGGGTTCGATCCCAGGCTGTCACACAAAGGGCCGTGATTGGGAGTCCCATAGGGCGGTGCACAATTGACCCAGCCACATCCGGGTTAGGGGAGGGTTTGGCCGGAGGGGCTTTACTTGGCTCATCACGCTCTTGCGACTCCTTGTGGTGGGCCGGGCACCTGCAGGCTGACCTCGGTCTTCAAGGTGAGCGGTGTTTCCTCCGACACATTGGTGCAGTTGGCTTCCGGCTTAAGCGGGTGGGTTTTAAGAAGCGTGGTTTGGTGGGTCATGTTTCGGGGGGATGCATGACTCGTTCTTTCGCCGCCCAAGCCCATTGGGGAGTTGCAGAGATGAGACAAGATCGCAACTGGGGATGGGCAGAAAATTGAGACCGAAGACCGGAATCAGTTCAACCATTATCTAGAATAGGGATGGGCAACTTTTAAAGGGTGGTGGGGGCCACTCATCATGAGGGTCTGCAGTGGCTCGGGGATCCATACACACACATGCAGTCAGAGCCGGCCTTAGCCTTTTGGGGGCCCTCCCTCCCCCACCTAGAGGAGCAAAACTTTTTAGCTGCCCCCGTCTTGACAGCGGAGATACTTTAAAAGAAATTGAGTTAATTTCCTGCAATTCTACTAATTTTGCCATGGGGCGGAGAGAACATGTTTGCAGTTTAATATCATCTGAGTATCTTTTTGTAGAGGGTACTATGCTGCATACAGACCCCGCTGCGCACTCAATGTTGCGGGGAAACTGAAGTGAGCTTTAGCCTATTGTCTGAGTCTTAGAAAAAAGAAAATGTAACATCGTCTATTTTCTGCTTTTCAATCAATCATGTAGCTGTTCTTTAGGCTATGGCCTAAGATAAATGTGTTCATATGGGCAGAATATTATATTTTGTAGCGTAGGCTACCGCATTTATGAAAATAACCAGTTCATGTGAAAATATTCGGATCTGGTAAAAGGCTGACATTTGCTTGTTTCAATAAAATAAAAAAGACTGTCACATGACAATGGAAACTGATTTTAGAGACAAAGTAACAATAGCCTCTACAATTAAAGGGATCAGAGTCCATCTTATTGGGCTCTTACCATTATTTATATCTTTCAAATTCACCAAACAATTTTGTTTAAAAGCCCTCTAGGCTACTCATTTGTTAAATGTTTTTGGATAATAGAAAGGAAAATGCTGTTGGGTGTTAATGTAATTGCCTATCCTACACAGTACCCTACTGTACCTCAGTGTCCAATCCGATACACAGAAACATATGAAAACATTACCTTGATGCTTTCTCTGTTAAATCTTCTAGACCCTGCTGTACCTCAAGGAGACGAGCAGATAATCAACAAATGTAGGGGTATTGGATCCAACACGGATCACAACTCCCTTCACTGGCGCAACAAACGAGACAACATATTCTGGACATTCTTCTGAACGCTGTTTTGGCATCATGTGCTATATCACAACAGCTGTGTGTCACTCGACTGTCATTCAGAAACATATTTCCTGGATTAGCTGATGATGGCCTAACTAAACAGCTGGATACTAAATGTGCATCCAACAAGTAGGTCTAGCCTACCATAGCCTATAGAAGAACCACAAAAGTTAGGTGACTTTCGGTTAGAAGCATTCGATTTTGCAACCGCATACATTTTGGATTTACCAACCCTGTTTTATTTATTCTGTCTAAAAGGAATGCAACACATTTTTATTTATACAATATTCTGCCCATATGTTTTTAAATTATTTTAGTGCATAAGGGAACCAATATATGAGAACCTTCAGACCGGTTTAAACAAGTTTCCTCATGGAGCCATTGCATTTTTATTTATTTTACTCAATATTCTGCCCATATTAATTAATTTATATAAAATATTTTGCCCATTTTAACAAATTTATTTTAGGGCATAAGTGAACCAATATATGACTGGGTTGCGCCGTGAGGAAACTTGTTTAAACCCTTCAGACGGGTTTAAACAAGTTTCCTCACGGCGCAACCCAGTTGTTCCCCAGCCTGCGTGTGTGAAAAAGTCGCCGACAAAGGAGTTTGCTTCTGCCTCAGCCTTCGCTGTAAAATATTACTCATTACGGCGGTGGTTCGCACACTCCGAGTAAGAGTGACTAACAATGGGGGCCCCCTGGTCGGTAATTCGACCATGATTACTACAAATTGAGATCGCTGGCCGCTAGACTAACTTGCCAGTCAAAAAAATGTAGTTGACATGGGCTAATTGAGTGACTGACATAAGAGGAAAAACTGCTGATGCACAATCAAATTTAGAAATTGCACCTTGTGTATTCTGCTATTCTAAGTTGAGACCAGACTTCCCAAAAACCATTTTACATTTTTACTGATCTGCGGGCCTACAAAAGGGGCCAGTTGCCCATCCCTGATCTAGAAGTGCTTGGTCTCAACACATACAACCCCCATGATGCTCCGCTGCACAACCCCAATACACCACATATCTTCCCCTCCTACCTAAATTGTCCCCATTATGAACAATAGTCCTGAGAAGCTGACTGAGCCCCTATAGGTGACTGCTGGGTCAGGGTGTCAACCAATAACAGTTCCGGACCACTCCTGACTGGTGGTTCTGTCGGTGTTGCGGGACCAGTTTGAGCAATGCCTGTAGCAGGAACCCACTTTGGTCCATTGAGGTAGTTCCTAACTAAGACAGTTTCTCCAGGATTGAAAGCTCTGTCTTTTGTTCTCAGTTCACGACTTGACTCTCCTGTTGACGTCACACTCCTTTTCCTTCTGAGGTTTGAGTAGGTCGAAGCTTGTGCTTAGCACCCTCTGAGTAGCAAAGCAGGGAAGCCTTGTTTGTTGCATGAGGCTTGTTCCTTTAGGATAGCAGGAAGCTGTTCAAGCGTTGGTGCAACGTCCCTTGACCATAACACTTTCAATGCATGTTTCATGGTCTGTATGAACCTCAACGCCAGCCAGTTTATAGATGGATGATACGGGGCGGGCCTGATGTGCTGTACGCCATTCACCTGTAGGAACGTAGCCATTTATTGGGACACTAGGTGTGGTCCATTGTCGCTAACGAGTTGGAGTGGCGATCCGAACCGACTACACTTCCCCAAGTTTATCGATGCTGTTCTCTGCAGTAGTAGACCTCATGATGGCAACATCTGGCTACTTGCTATGAGCATCCACAACCACAAGAAACATGGTCTTCAAATGGACCTGCGAAGATGCGTTGCCACGCCTCCTCTGGCCAATCCCACAGATGAAGAGGTGCAATTTGAGGTATGTTTGCGAACCTTCTGACATGAGGAACACGCTTTCTCCTCCATCCAATCCATCAGAGGTAGCTTTGTGCAATTACCTGAGTGTAGCTGGTAAATTTTCCACTTGTCTGGAGTAGAAGTCCACTTGGCGGGACTCTGGCTTGACCACAGGTAGTGGTAACCTGGAAGAACTGCAATGCAGATGGATTTAACTTGCGGCTTTTGATGTCCTTTGCAGCAAGTGACTGAATCCCAGTATGCAGTCCAAAGATGCTCGTCAGCGGACGATGATCTGTAAAACTCCTGTACAGCTACTAGTGAAATTTACGCCCTCCAAAAACAAATGCCTAGGGATTCTCATTCTATTTGTGCATAGTTCGTTTTGGCTTTGTTTAATGTCCTTGACGCGAAAGCGATAGACTTCACCTGAAGGCATGATATGGGACACGACTGCACCCGCACTATAGGTACTAGCATCACAAGCTAGTTGGATGGGCAATGACAGGTCGAAGTGCATCAGATTTCAGAAGTGTTTCCTTGGTTTTCACGAATGCTTCCTCGGATTGTTCTGTCCATTTACATGTTTTGTCTTGACAAAACAACTAATGCAGCAGCTTCAGCTTCATTGCTAAGCTCGGAATAAATCGTCCTTAGTAATTCAGTAACCCCAGGAAAGAACATAGTTGGCTTACGTTCTGAGGAGCTGGGGTCCAAGATAGTCTTGACCTTGGACGGAGCCCTGTGAAGGCCCACTGCGTTGATGACGTGTCCAAGGTATTCAACCGGTGATTGAAAGAATGCACCCCCCCTCCCATCAATCTTTTTTTTTTAAATGTCACCTTTATTTAACCAGGTACGCAAGTTGAGAACAAGTTTTCATTTACAATTGCGACCCAGAAACTCCCCAAATACAGGTGTGCCATACCCAAGTAGACTCGAGGCTGTAATTACTGCCAATGGGGCTTCAAAGTACTGAGTAAAGAGTCTGAAGACTTATGTAATATTTTTTTATAAAGTCTAAAAAACTGTTTTTACTTTGTCATTATGGGTTATGTGTAGCTTGATGAGGACAAAAAATATATAATAAATTTTAGAATGAGGCTGAAAAGTCAAGGGGTCTGAATACTTTCTGAATGCACTGTATATCCAAAACTAGGTGGACACCCCTTCAAATTCGTGAATCCGGCTATTTCAGCCACACCCGTTGCTGACAGGTGTATAAAATCGAGCACACAGCTATGCAATCTCCATAGTCAAACATTGGCAGGAGAATGGCCTTACTGAAGAGCTCAGACTTTCAACATGGCACCGTCATAGGATGCCACCTTTCCAACAAGTCAGTTCGTCAAATTTCTGACCTGTTAGGCCACACAAGCTCACAGAACGGGACCGCCGAGTGCTAAATCGTGTAGCGTGTAAGAATCGTAGGTCTTCGGTTGCAACACACACTACCGAGTTCCAAACTGCATATGGAAGCAACGTCAACACGAGAAATGTTTGTGACACTAAGATCACCATGCGCAATGCCAAGCGTCGGCTGGATTGTGGAGCAGTGGAAACACGTTCTCTGTAGTGATGAATCACGCTTCATCTGGCAGTCTGACGGACAAATCTGGGGTTGGCAGATGCCAGGAGAATGCTACCTGCCCCAATGCAAAGTTTGGTGGTGGAGGAATAATGGTCTGGGG
This sequence comes from Salvelinus alpinus, assembly GCF_045679555.1. Classification (NCBI taxonomy): domain Eukaryota; kingdom Metazoa; phylum Chordata; class Actinopteri; order Salmoniformes; family Salmonidae; genus Salvelinus; species Salvelinus alpinus. Next base: position 15,190,553 of record NC_092110.1, on the reverse strand, counting down.
CTGTTTTTCATGGTTCGGGCTAGGCACCCTGTTCCAATGAAGGGAAATCTTAATGCAACAGCATACAATTACATTCTAAACGATTGTGGGAATCCAACTTTGTAGCAACAGTTGGGGAAGGTCCTTTCCTGTTTCAGCAGTGCACAAAGTCCATACAGAAATGGTTTGTCAAGATTAGTGTGGAAGAACATGACTGGCCTGCACAGAGCTCTGACCTCAACCCCATCAAACACCTTTGGGTTGAATTGGACCGCCGACTGCGAGCCAGGCCTAATCGCTCAACATCAGTGCCCGACTTCACTAATGCTCGTGTGGCTGAATGGAAGCAAGTCCCCGCAGCAATGTTCCAACCTCTAGTGGAAAAACCTTTCCAGAAGAGTAGAGGCTATTTTTGGGGACCAACTCCATATTAATGCCCATGATTTTGGAATGAGATGGTCGACGAGCAGGTGTCCACATGCTTTTGGTTATGTAGTATATGTTCTTACGAACTCGTCTGTAATGTAGTGTATGTCCTTACGAACTCCTAGTCCGTAGTACTTCAATCTCTGTAAGGTCTTCTTCGTCTTTCCCGGTAACGAGGTGTCATCCAGGTAGCATTGTACTCCTGGCAAGATCTTGTCATTCGCCCTCTAGAACAGCGCTGGCGCACTTGGGATTCCAAATGGTACACGAGAGTACTTGAAGAGCCTCGTGTGTCACGATGGTCAGAAGCTCCATTGACTTTTCATCCATGTGCATCTGCAAGTAGGCCTGGCAGAGGTCGATCTTGCTGAACTTTTGACCCCAGATAATCCTGTGAAAAGGTTGTGTATGTGTGGTAGCGGATTCTGCTTAGTGGACAACACGGGGTTAACAGTAAAGTTAGTCTCCACATATCCTAATTCCTCCACCTTTTTTTAAGGACTGGTACGATGGGTGTTGCCCATTCACTCACGCTGACCGGCTACAGTGTCCAAGTCAGCCTTGACTTTTGGTCTTATAGCATAAGGTACGAGTCGTGCTTTCAGAAACATTGGTGTGCTGTCTAGCTTAATGCTAAGCTTCAATGTAATGTATTTCATGCTACACAACTCTCCATTAAAGACCTCTCTGATTTTCAGTTGCAACTCCCTGCACTTTTCCTGATGAACTCAACTACTGAGCCTCTTTAGCAGCTAGTTCCATGGACACACGGACTTCAATGTCCTTTGCCAGTGTCAGATTACATGCAGTCAATAGTCTCTTTTGTGTAGCTTCACGCCATAGCCCACATACTATGTCTCTAATGGTGTCATTTAGAACATCATTAAACTCAGTACTCTGATCGCTTCTTTAACGAAGCAGCAAACATTATCACTGATTCTCCCTCTTCCTGATTTCTTCTGTGGAACCTAAACTTTTCAGCAATAACTAGTGGTTTTGGTGAAAAGTGTCCTTTCAGTATTTCCACAATATCCCCATATGTCTTATTATCTGGCCTGTGTGGCTGTAGCAGACCGCATAGTCAATTAAATGTCTTTAAACAAAAAAATGTAGGCACAATTTTGTCCTCAATGTCATTTGCAAGAACTAAATATTCAAACCGTTGTGTATATGAGCTCCACACGTTCATTAAACTGTCCAATGTTTCCAAAAATTCGAGGAATTTTTCATTTCTCAATTGGCTCCTGATTGTCAATTACTTTAATATTTTCCTCAGTCACGTGATCTTCATCCACTTCACTTGACGTTTCATCCTTAATTTCCCCAGTTCTTCCTCGCATGTCCATTCCTCCCTTTTTAATCACTTTGTTTCCTCGCTTCGACGTCCGTCTCAAATCCTTTTCTGCCGTCCATGACAATGCAAACTCTCTCTCTCTTAGCTAGCTCGACTATGCACTTGCCTCTACTAGCAATACACTGTCCTAACATTAGCCTTAAACTTGTTAAAACCGACTTCTTCCAGACAGAATAGTTCCCATAGGTTGACTCGTTGCCAATGTTTTGTTATTTCTCGTGAGTTTCATAATAATGAGACGGGAATCAATTCAACCATTTATCTAGAATATGCTCAGTCTCAACACATAAAGCCCCATGATGCTATGTGGCACAACCCCAATACATCACACTGCAGAAAACCTGAAAGATTGGCTTTGCTGAAAAGGAATCATGCTGAAATGTGAAAATGTGAGTGAAAAGGACATAATAGTACAGCTGATTCAAATAGTCAACTCCTCATCAAGCGTTGATTATTTTAATCAGCTGGGTAACACTAGGATAACAAAACATCCACCCCTTGGGGTCCCCAGGACCAAGTTTGGGAAACGCTGTAGTTGGTGAGATGTAACATGTAAGGATCATGATTAGGCTGTCATGACTGACTAATGCTGTCATTTCCCACTCTTTAGTTGAACTCTGACCTGCAGCCATTTGTGAAGAACAGTTCAGCAGGCCCAGTAACATTCAGTTTGAACTCTGCTCCTGTGGTTTTCCACCGGCAGATTGTGGGGCAGGAGAGATGGCGTCATCAGCTGCAACAGGTACTGAACCACTTATCCCGTGCCATTACTTTTTCCCTGACAGTTTAATTGGTGTATATATATATAGCCACAAGGTAAAGATCTACACCGAGTGTACAAAACGTTATGAACACCTTCCTAATATTGAATTGCACCTCTTTTGCCCTCAGAACAGCCTCAATTCGTCAGGGCGTGGTCTCTACAAGGTGTCAAAAGCGTTCCACAGGGATGCTAGCCCATAGTCTCCAATGCTTCTCACAGTTGTCAAGTTGGCTGGATGTCCTTTGGGTAGAGGACCATTATTGAAACATACGGGAAACTGTTGAGCGTGAAAAACCCAGCAGCGTTGCAGTTCTTGACACCTACTAACATACCCCGTTCAAAGGCCCTCAAGTATTTTGTTTTGCCCATTCACCCTCTGAATTGTACACATACACAATCCATGTCTCAAGGCTTAAAAATCCTTATTTAACCTGTCTCCTCCCCTTCATCTTCACTGTTGAAGTGTATGTCACAAGTGACATCATTAAGGGATCATAGCTTTCACCTGGTCAGTCTGTCATGGAAAGAGCATGTTGTATACTTAAATGTCTTTCCCTTTTTCTCGCTCTGTGAACAGGCAAAAACTATTGGAACTATTGACTATACAAAGGTAAGCAGGGTGGATATCCACTGTATGTATGTTTATTATTGTGGTATGGTAGCAAGGTGGGTTGCAAGACTAAGATGCTTAGAAACGGTTGACATCCGCTCTATAACCAACTGTAAGTTAGAAATTTCCTTCCCAAAGTCAGTTGGAGGGAAAGGAGGGGACAGACGGGGCGCAGGAAGAAACAGAGGTGGTGGTGGGGGGAAATCTCTGGTCACGTCTGAAACCAGATCGTGGAGGATTAGGTACCTAGGACTATTTGTGGAGGAGACAGCGACATTGTCAGAATCTCCTTCATAAGGACAGGAGGGGGGATATGGGGAGAATGTATCCTCCTTAACTACACCCCAGTTATTGTAGTTACTCTAACTCCCATTTCCATATAGATTAGTACTTAGAATAGAATACATTTGTTCTGCTTGCCTGGGCTTTTACTCTGAAATGTATATTGTGTCAAACACTAGGTGTACCCTGTGCACTGCTCCTCTTAGTCTTAATGTAATGCAGTCTGAAACCATGAAGATGGTCTGTCAGACCATATTTTGGAAATATCTGCCACCTGTTGTTCGACATAGGAAAGAAAGTGGTGGACAGGGCCTTTCTGGGAAGTAATGGAGTGTGGAGAAGACCCTTGGAGTGTGCTGTGTCCCTGTTTTGAAACTGACAAGTGTGCACACACATTAGCGCAGTGGAGCAACGCTCCTTGCCTGCTGTTTTTTTAAGCGAAGGCCCACAGGGGTTTTTCGGTCTCAGAATTCATTAGGTAGAACGCCCTGAGCAAAAAATATGCCCTGACAGAGCTAGAGCAGCAGGGGGGATAGACACCTAAGATTACTCAGTGTGTCTGAGATGAGGGGTTCTAATGACCAATGTACAGTTTTGTTATGACCGCTGCTCATTTCAACATTTGCTTACATAAAAAAATGCTGTTGTCCTATGGTCTCTTCCTGCAACAGCTGCGGTCCACGATCAAGTTGGAGGAAGGTGTCACCTCGACAATGGACCTGTGTCGTTACCACGGCAACAAAGCTCTGGAGTCCATCCAGTGTTTCCCTTCCTCTGAGGCACGCTCAGCTTTGGAGAACATCGCTAGCACTGTTACAAAGTTCTGACCACCCCCCCATTACCCTGTGGCCTCAGGACAAATTGCACAATCAATTGATGCTCAAACACACAAAAACAATCTTTGTTCTATTTAAGCCAATCAGTGAGCAGAACTAAGTCCTATAGACGTTTACCAGAAATGAAACTACAGATTGCCCTTTTCAAAACGCCATTTAACTGTTTGCTATTAAAACAGTTCCCATCCAGTCATCTGAGTTATTTTATTGTGTTTGCTGCTATGTCCCTGTGCAATAGCAAAATAAAATCTAGGTGGGGAAAAATGTCAAAGCTTTCCTTGGCCCTGCCACGAGAAGCACACTTGAAGCTCCGCAAGCAGTAATTATTAATGAGGTCCAATCCCGTGACCTGCAGCAAATGGACAGGAAATGCAAGGGTATTGATTGGGCCGCTGTGCGCTGCGGGCTGGCGCCAGGGTGGTGGCCTGTGGTTTCCCAGGCACTCTCGGCGGGGACAGCCAAGGTGTGAAACTGGGTGGAGGAGCGTCACCACTACCAACAGTGTCTGTCACATGCGGCCCGGCCTGAAGGGCACGCGGCACAGGGGAAGGAGGGGGAAAGGTCTGAGGCTGATCCAGGAATGCAGAGGGCATTTCAAATACAAATTTGGATCTCATTCGATGGTAGTTTGTGTCCACTCCCGCTATGTTTTTGGCTCTGTTAGGTTCCTTCATTCAGTGTGTACAAGGGCAAGCCTCCAGCCATTGATGAAATATTCATCCATGCTGTGCGCAGACAGGAGGAAAGAAACATGGGAAGTTAAAGGTACCTGTTTTGGGTCTTCTTCAAATAACTAAAACTAAGAACATCTTTGACTGAGAACATTTACCTGTTCTTGAGATCCTTGCTACAGGGCCTGAATTACATGTGTGGATCTCTAGTTAGAATTGGGTCCTTACAGATTAGTGATAACTTCAAGGCAGGGAGGTTGCATTTTAGAAGGCTCCATACAGAGCCACAGCTCCATGTACAGTATCATACATCTGAAACCCAAGACTGGTATTATTCATAGAGAGGATTTTTGTGGTTTGCTGTCTGTCACACCCAGACTGCTCGGCTGTCAAGAGGGCTGAGTTTACATAAATGTTGGCGGGGGCATCAGCTACCCCCCGTGGGTGGGTGTCTGTGTTGTAATTACAGATGGGGCGCAGTGGAGAGCTAGCCAGCGCAGCAAAACAGATTCCATTACAGCGTCCCCACATCATGCTCCTACAGACAGAGGACAATACCACTTCAAAGTCCACAAAACAGAGAGACTTCAGACTTCAGTGAGAGTGTCTTCGAGGGGCAGAATCTTCAAATGCCACTCAAATGAAGATGAGTACTCTGGCCTTGTCTACTAACGTCACAGCATATTTGAAGGAAACCTCTACTCTGACAGGTGTGTCCCAAAAAGGGGGGGGGGGACATCCATCCATTGGTTTGCCTGCATTCTAGACACACTGAAGACCTAGGCTACCCCTTTGCCTTGCATTTATTATTATATTTTGTGTGCATTGAAAACATGATATGTAAAAAGAAATCTGATCCATAACAGTGGGATATTAGACTTAATTTGTATATATTTTTTTACAAGTGAACACCTGTTAATAACATCACATGGCTGACTGATGGATGAAATCACTCAGCGCAATAGGAGCAATATGGTATTCTCTCTTCTACAGAAATGAGCATATTGTCCAAAAATTGCATTTTAACGAGCACTTCTCAGTGTTAAGTGCTGAATCCCAGACCCTCTTTGCAAGCCTTCGCTTCAGTGATCCGACTCTGCTTTCCAGCACAGGTCTCGCGCTTATTGGCTGACAGATCAGACTGCTGCGCCACACACTGCCACTGAACCAGCTCATTACCCAAATAATGACTGTCGCACCATCTCGGTTGCAGTGTCTTGTTATATACCCAACAGACACATTTGTGACCAGTCAGTGCTAGAACATTGGGTACTAGAGTGCGCGTGGATGTTAGATATATGTTCTCTACAGAAAGAGATCAAGTTGTGCTCCCTACATTGTGACGGCACCAATTAATTACATTGCTTTGTTAACTTGCAGAATCCATATGTAATGCCATGGAATTTGGGTCTGGGATTTGGAACCTGTCCAATATGGTCATTTCTGGACAATTATTTATATCCATTAGGTGACCCATTTTGCCTCGAGCAACCCAGGAGTGATAGGTTCTTATGGGGAGATTAATTGGTATTGCTTGCCTCTTCATCTCGCCTCCTTTTGAGGAAGGTCAAAAGGTAATCGAGGGGAGGAAACGTAGAAAGAAAAGCACTTGTGTTAAATTACTCCTTGTCCGCTAGCGCGTCATCATGCAAATACATTTTTTACAGAGAAGGAATCCCAAAATATGAGTCGTGGTCAAAATAAATGTAGCTAGTTGTGCCAGACATTTTAGAGATTAAAAATGATAGGGTACTTATCTTTTTTAACATGCACATGCTTTTCTAATCCGATATAACAACCGCAGTTTCAAAGGGGGTGAGGTAGATTTCAAAACTCTTGCGCATCCTCCGCCAGAGGAGGTAATTGAGGAGAGGAGCAAACTTCTCCGTTCGCCTATTAATGAATTTACACTTCTACATATGGCTTTCAGTTTCCGGGTAACGGAGGATGGACTTTTATCCAATTGAGAATCTCCCATTGCCTCCTCTTGTATAGCCTCTTTAGCTTTAAAGGGGAGTTCAAATAATTTAAAATGGTAGAATAGTAGTTGCCTTTGTCTACATAATGACTTAGGGCTCTATTTGATCTGAAGCGTTATAGATTCCGCTATAGAAAATTAAAGCCAGTGTTTACTGTGAATGCAGTCACCGCTAAAACAGGAGCATTGCCTTTAAAATTCAAATCACAGATTTCAGTGATGCGGATTGAATAGAGCCCTTAAAGCCTCTTGTCCTCAGAGACAGGTTGCTGTCCACATGCATGAATGACCTTACAAAACTGGATTTGTATTGTTAGATGCTGACATATTCCTTAGATCAAAGGGTAATGATGTTGGATTTCGGGCATTTTAAGTGAGAAATAAATAAGTTAAACAGCACATATCCCTGACCTAACAAGTATAATAAGATATTTAAGTTCGGCTGACTTAAAGGGCCATGGGAATCTAACGTGGGCCATGGGAATCTAACGTGGACCCCATAGAACCATTTCATTACCTCCACCCTCTGTTGTAAATACAATTTTGTTTAAAACCACAGTAGGGTCACACACCATATAGTACTGTTCAATTTGCAAGTGGAGCTGAAAAGGGGGTTGTTGATTGCAATGTGTATTAAAGGGGTTTATAAATCAATTTCATTGATGTTTTCATTGTCGTAGAATGGTTTATAAACAAATGATGCATTCGATCACAAATGTTTAGGTATGCTATATAGTATCATGGAATGTCATTCCATAATAACACTATAATTTACTTTGTGCAGGTGAAAATGTCATGGGATGCATTTTCTCCATTGTTTACATTTAGTTTGTGGCCCACTCTGTGAAGGAAAAGGTGTTTAACAGTTTTTATAGACCCCCACCCCAGAAAATAATAGTAATCGAATACGTCAGCCACTCAGCCAGACTTCCGATCACTGTCCATGGTGCTGAAATTGCTACTTTTATGCGGCTGCTTATCGAATTGATGATAGGCTTTCTGTGGTGCCAGGGCATGTAGCCTATAGCTTTTCTTTAGCTAATGGATAATTGGTAGGCCTATTTGGTCGTCATTTTCTCATGTTAAGCCTAACATTTCAAGAAGCTGTTCACGGTGTCGTAATGCTGGCTGGCGGCAATAATGTAATTACTTGTTCAGTAATTAAAGTTGGATAAAAAAAAAAAAATTAAATGTACTTTTTACACATTCTCCTCCCCAATTTTCGTGATATCCAGTTGGTAGTTAGTTGTGTCCCATCGCTGCAACTCCTGTATGGTCTAGGGAGAGGCGAAGGTCGAGAGCCATGCGTCCACCGAAACACGACCCTGCCAAGCCACACTGCTGGCTTAACCCAGCCGCACAAATGTGTTAGAGCGCGATGGAACAAGGACATCCCGGCCGGCCAAACGCTTCCCTAACCTGGATGACGCTGGGAGAATTGTGCGTCGCCTCATGGGTCTCCCGGTCACGGCCAGCATGGGTCGCCTCATGGGTCTCCCGGTCACACAGCCCGGGATCAAACACGGATCTATAGTGACTAGTGACGCCTCAAGCACTGCCTTAGACCACTGCGCCTCTCGGCAGGCCCATAAAGTTGGAAATTCAAACAATGTAGATTGTAAAATACATTTCATGCAACAGCATACTAATCAGCTACTGTACCAATTGTCCTGTATAGCATATCTGAACCTGCATGACATGAGCCGTCCTCGCGCTCTCGCCCAGCTTCCATAGAAAGGTGTGGTGCATAAAACAAGTCTAACGCCAACCAATAGTCAGTCCACCCTCAAAGCACTAGCTTGCTAGGGATTATTTCATTATGCAGTGTAGCCTACTATCTATATAGCTATATAAAGTATTAAGCTGCTATATAAAAATGACATCAAATAGCCTAAAAATGATCCTGAAGTGTTTCCTTTTGTTTCTTTCTCTTAGAAATACGTTTGTGTCTTTGCTCTTTTTTTTCGCTCCTACGTGGAGAGCTACAGTATGCGACTGCATTGCCTTACATTTTTCTGTGCAAATGTTTTCACTACGGCCTGTAGGCCTAGGTTGCGGTCCCAACTTTTCTATAACAATTATTGATAACTGTGTTTTTTGATCAGTTTAATAACATGCTTAGGGAATGTGATTTTGGAAAGAGGTCATCTTAATGGGAGATTTTAATATTAATTATGAAGACAAGTCTTGTAGGAAAACCCTGAAATGGATCACTAACACCTTTGACCTTTCACAGCTAGTTAAAGGGCCAACCAGGGTGACTTGTTGCTCTAAAACACAGATTGATTTGGTGTTCAGTAATAAACCATTCAATATGGTTACTGGGCTATCTGATCATAATCTGACACTTATAGCCAGAAAGCTGTCTAAGAGCAGGTTTAACCTCTCTACTGTTAGAAAGCCGGATCAACTAAGAATAATTAAGAGTGAATTAAACTATTTTGAAAACGCAATTAAGGGAATTAACTGGAATGATCTCTTGTCCTATACAGACGTGGAAGCTGATAGTCAGGTTTTTCTATCCACAATCCAGACTACAATAAATGGTTTCCTAAAGAAAATCAAATCCAAACCTGGCCAAAAGAGCACTCTTCCTTGGCTAAATGGAGAAATCTGGAAATTGATGAAAGAACGAGATTATGCTCTAAAAATAGCCCTAAGATCCAAATTAGAGCATGACAGACGTAGGTTTACCATGTTGAGAAACAAGGTGATGAAAGAAATCACAGGCCAAGGCAAACTTTTTTTATTAAAATAATTGGTGAAGCAAAGGGAAATTCTAAAAAAGTTAACAGGGAAAGACCATAGTAACCCTGCAAAAAGACTAGAAATCATGGTGAATAACAATCTAACACAGGATGCAGTTGAAACAGCAATAGCCTTCAATTCCTACTTTATTGACTCTGTCAGGGTACTAACACAGAACCCCTCCACTGGTTTCTTGGGCTCAGTGCTAGTAAATGACACTAAACCTGTCTTCATCATAAGGGAGGTTTCTGAGTCAAAGGTGAACAAGGTGATTAGCTCACTGAAGAACTCTAAAGCCAAAGATGTGTTTGGGCTGGACTCTACCTTTCTTAAAAACTACAAAGAGTCACTCATTGGCCCCATTACTAAGGTCACCAACACATCTATTGGTCTCGGGGTGTTTCCAAGGGTATTGAAGTCGGCCATAATAACGGCTATCTTTAAATCGGGCGACCCTGCTGACGTGAGTAACTACAGGCCCATTAGTATACTACCTGTGGTGTCAAAGGTTGTTGAAAAGTGTGTAGCAGAACAACTGATTGCCCACCTCAACAGCCCCTTCACATTACACTCCATGCAGTTTGGCTTCAGAGCGAAACACTCTACAGAAACGGCCAACTGCTTTCTTCTGGAAAATGTGAAGTCCAAGATGGACAAAGGGGGTGTTGTTGGGGCTGTGTTTCTGGACCTAAGGAAGGCTTTTGATAAGGTTAACCATGAGATTCTCATCACAAAATTGTCCAAGTTCAACTTTTCCCCCGATGCCTTGAGATGGATGAAATCATACCTTGAAGGCAGAACTCAGTGTGTCAGAGCTATGATGTGGGCGTGCCCCAAGGGTCAATACTGGGGCCCCTCCTGTTCAGCCTGTACATTAATGCCTTCTGTCTGTACTGGGTCTGAAGTTCAAATGTATGCAGATGACACAGTGATATGTGCATGCAAAGAGCAAACAACAAGCTGCACAAGAACTCACTACTGTAATGGTCCAGGTTACAAAGTGGCTCAGTGACTCGTGTTTGCATCTCAATGTGAAAAAAACTGTTTGCATGTTCTTCACAAAGAGGGCAACAGATGCTACGGAGCCAGATGTCTATGTGTCAGGGGAGAAGCTCCAGGTGGTATCTGATTTTAAGTACCTTGGCATCATACTTGATTCCAACCTCTCTTTTAAAAAGCATGTGAAAAAGGTAATTCAGATAACCAAATTCAACCTAGCTAATTTCCAAATTTATACGGAATTGTTTGACTACAGAGGTAGCAAAACTGTACTTCAAATCTATGATACTCCCCCACTTAACATACTGCTTGACTAGTTGGGCCCAAGTTTGCTGTACAACATTAAACCTATTCAGTCTGTCTACAAACAGGCTCTCAAAGTGCTTGATAGGAAGCCCAATAGCCATCATCACTGTTACATCCTCAGAAAGCATGAGCTCCTGAGTTGGGAAAATCTTGTGCAATACACCGACACGTCTTGTATTCAAGATCCTAAATGGCCTGGCTCCCCCTCCACTCAGTATTTTTGTTAAACAGAAAACCCAAACATATGGCAGCAGATCCACAAGGTCTGCCATGAGAGGTGACTGTTAGTAAATCCGCTTTCTCTGTGAGAGCTTCCCATGTCTGGAATACACTGCCATCAGACACACATATCACACTTTCACAAAATGCATGAAGACATGGCTAAAGGTCAATCAGATTTGTGAACATAATCCCTAGCTGTGTATTGCCGCGTTCCATGTTGTCTGTTGTCTGTAGCTTGTGAGGTGTGGAAACACTTTGTTGCTTTTATGAATTTTGTCTTGCTGCTTTTTGTTCTATGTTGCTCTGTCTGTATGCTACGTCTTGCTTGTCCTATGTTGCCCTGTGTGTGCTCACTGCTCAATGATTGTCTATATTGTAATTGTTTTTAATAACCTGCCCAGGGACTGCGGTTGAAAATTAGCCGGCTGGCTAAAACCGGCACTTTTACTGAAATGTTGATTAATGTGCACTGTCCCTGTAAAAATAAAATAAACTCAACTCTTTCCTGAGACACTATGCATTATATTGTGCAAGTGTTCCAAAGGCTTGCTGGCCTATGTTGACTCCAATGCTTCCCACAGTTGTGTCAAGTTGGCTGGATGTCCTTTAGGTGGTGGACCATTCTTGATGCACATGAAACTGTTGAGCATGAAAAACCCAGCAGCGTCTGGCACCTACTACAATACCCCGTTCAAAGGCACTTAAATATTTTGTCTTGCCCATTCACCCTTTAATGTCACATATACACAATCCATGCCTCAACTGTCTCAAGGCTTAACAATCTTTCTTTAACCTGTCTCCTCCCCTTCATCTACACTGGTTTAACAAGTGACATCAATAAGGGATCAAAGCTTTCACCTGGTCAGTCTGTCATGGAAAGAACAGGTGCTCATAAGGTTTTGTGTACTCAGTGCATGTCCATTGCGCTGCACACAAGTTATGCATGCTAAGGTATACCAGAGACTGTTGATATTGCAACCACTAAACTCAAGCGCCGGTTCACCAGTATGAACGAAATCGGAAACCGCTTGTTTTGTTTGAGCCCTCAAGAACTGTTGTCCGCTAAAGATGATCATCTGTTTGCATCTGCCACTTTATTGGCTGTCCAGTATCCAAACGACCTGTCCCCAGAGTTTCCTATACAGTTCATTGGTTTCTGTAACGTGGTGAGGCCGGCAATTAAGAATAATGAGAGGCTCAATTAAAGATGTTTCAGAACTGCTTATTTGAAGTTTCCCTGATGTTGCTATGGCAATCATGCTGTTTTTAACCATCCCTGTAACTTGCTTCTGCTGCGAGACCATTTTCTCAACTAAAACTTAAGAACTAGGCCTACCTAAGAAGCATTAGGCTCTCGGTCTGATATGCACTTTTGTATTGCTGCCACTCAAACAAATATTTTAAGATAAGCTCACGTTATTACGAAATAATTCTTATGAGAAAGATGTCAAAACGAAATAATCCGGTTGCATGTCATGAGAAATAGCCTTTTATGCTGAAACGGTAGCATATGGTACTTGGCAAGCAAGGCATCCTCTCATGCACAGGTTGACATTATGGCTGGTTTGCTTGAGTTGATCAACTTTTATTTTCTCCTCCGTTTGAGGCATTGGGAGATATGTGTCGTTGAGCAATATAGATGGTGTTATAATTAGTTTACGGAGAATTCTGAGTTCCAGGCTCTACAGCAGACGGAAAAAACTAATCTGACCTCCTTGACCGACATGGGAAGCTTCATGGATACAAACTGATGCGGGATATATGGTTACCCAAAATGCAGTCTGGTGTTCACATCATATTCTAGACCCCCATGGAGTGAGTATTTGGGCGGAAGTCTTACTTTCACAACCATGATGACAGAGGAACATCTTAGGTAGGTGTCCTTTTTGTCTTGTAATTTCACATTTGGAAGGAGCATTGAAATAATTAGCTAGCATGATATAATTTCTAGAACAGACATATCTAGCTAGCAAGCTATATGAATGATGCACTGAAATTAACTACTCGAGGGGGATCACTATGATAGCTATTCTCAAGAACAAGCAAGCCCCTACCTGAGAAGCATGTCCGCAATGCATCAAGCATTCTACTCAATGTATTGTCAATGAGCGCTGATTATCAAAAGTGCATTATAGTGGCTTGGAAATAAAATGACATCGCAAAAGGAGGCATAAAATTAGTAAGAAAACCTTTTTGACATCGTCAGATTGACAGTATAACTAACCCAAGATTAGACCACAGACTGTAATTTCCAATGTGAACAAATGGGTCATAGTGGACAGAACAAGCAAGGAGGGGGGCAGAGACATGCACGAGCTAGCAAGAGCCTATTGGTGCATTCTAGCATGTACAGTATTTGCATATTTCCATATTAACCCTTGCACTCCTAAACAACTTAAATTATTTTATGTTGGCAAAGGGTCACATCTACAAAATATAGTCCACTCTGTTTGTAACAGATTCTAGTGTTGGGAAAGGAAAACAGTATTAAGATCAAATGTTTCATCAATGAAAAAATTAGCATAATGCCAGGTAAAACGGTAAATTTCTCAGGCTCAGATATTAGAATATACATATAATTGACAGATTAGGATAGAAAACACTCTAAAGTTTCCAAAACGGTCAATATTGTCTGTGAGTATAACAGAACTAATTTTGCAGGCGAAAACCTGAGGAACTCCAACCCGGAAGTGCATTTATTTTTATTTTTATCCCTGTTCCATTGCTTGCCCCTCCATTTAAAGGGGTATCAACCAGATTCCTTTCCCAATGGCTTCCTCAGGCTGTGACCAGGCTTTAGACATAGTTTCAAGCTTTTATCTTGAAAAATGAGCGAGATTTATCAAAACGCGTCAGGTGTCCTTTGTTTAGTTCCTGCGCAGGAGAGGTGTGGCTCGACATTTTCTTTCTCTGTAGTATTGAACACTTTACCGTCCGGTTGAAATATGATCGATTATGTATGTTAAAAACAACCTGAGGATTGATTATAAAAAACCTTTGACATGTTTCTAGAACATTACGGATACTTTCTGGAATTTGTGTCTGCCCTTCAGGACCGGAACGAGCTTGTGGTTTTCTGAACATAACGCGCAAACCAAATGGCGGTTTTTGGTTATAAAACTAATCTTTATCGAAGAAAAATAACATTTATTGTGTAACTGGGAGTCTCGTGAGTGCAAACATCCGAAGATTATCAAAGGTAAGCGATTCATTTTATTGCGTTTCTGACTTTCGTGACCAAGCTAATTTAAGGCTAGCTGTTCTAGCAGTGATTGATACACTCACAAACGCTTGGATTGCTTTCGCTGTAAAGAATATTTTCAAAATCTGACACGATAGGTGGATTAACAATTTGGTATATTTCACTTGTGATTTCATGATTATAAATATTTTTAGTATTTTTTTTTTTTAATTTGGCGCGCTGCAGTTTAGCGGTTGTTGTTGATAAATGATCCCGGTAACGGGATCCGTAGTATCAAGAAGTTAACTGACTTTCCTATTTAAATAAAGGTTAAATAAATAAAAAGTGAGTGGAAACGCCAACCAGATACTTCCCACTTAAACATCCGGTGAAATATCTGGCTCATTGTTCTGTGGTATAACGTTTATAGCTAGCTAACATTGAGGGGACACCACTGGATGTTAGCTAGCTAACATTCCTAGCTATTTTTGACAAATTTGTCACCCCTCCCTAGGATGTCTGGAGAATTTTGTACTGCAAAAATGGGTTGAATGGTCCGCTGGGAGTGATTTTGATTGGATGTTACATTTAAAGAACCCCCCTCCCCCACACGCCCGTAGAAGGTGTGCTGTGTGTTATATAAAGTTGAAGTCGGAAGTTTACATACACCTTAGCAAAATGCATTTAAACTCAGTTTCACAATTCTCGACATTTAATCCTAGTAAGAATTGCCTGTCTTAGGTCAGTTAGGATCACCACTATTTTAAGAATGTGAAATGTCAGAATAATAGAGTGATTTATTTCAGCTTTTATTTCTTTCATCACATTCCCAGTGGGTCAAAAGTTTACATACACTCAATTAGCATTTGTTAGCATTGCCTTAAACAATTTAAACTTGGGTCAAACGTTTAGGGTAGCCTTCCACAAGCTTCCCACAATAATTTGGGTGCATTTTGGCCCATTCCTTCTGACAGACCTGGTGTAACTGAGTCAGGTTTGTAAGCCTCCTTGCTCGCACACGCTTTTTCAGTTCTGCCCACAAATGTTCTATGGGATTGAGGTCAGGGCTCTCTGATGGCCACTCCAATACCTTGACTTTGTTGTCCTGCAGCCATTTTGCCACAACTTTGGAAGTATGCTTGGGGTCATTGTCCATTTGCAACCAAGCTTTAACTTCCTGACCGATGTCTTGAGATGTTGCCTCAATATATCCACATAATTCTCCTTCCTCATGATGCCATGTATTTTGTGAAGTGCACCAGTGCCTCCTGGTTGGGATGGTGTTCTTCGGCTTGCAAGCCTCCCCCTTTTTCCTCCAAACATAACGATGGTCGTTATGACCAAACAGTTCTATTTTTGTTTCATCAGACCAGAGGACATCTCTCCAAAAAGTATGATCTTTGTCCCCATGTACAGTTGCAAACCATAGTCTGGCTTTTTATGGCAGTTTTGGAGCAGTGACTTCTTCCTTGCTGAGCAGCCTTTCAGGTTATGTCGATATAGGACTCGTTTTACTGTGGATATAGATACTTTGTACCTGTTTCCTCCAGCAACTTCACAAGGTCCTTTGCTGTTGTTCTGGGATTGATTTGCACTTTTCGCACCAAAATACGTTAATCTCTAGGAGACAGAACGTGTCTCCTTCCTGAGCGGTATAATGGCTGCGTGGTCCAATGGTGTTTATACTTGCGTACTATTGTTTGTACAGATGAACGTGGTACCTTCAGGCATTTGGAAATTGTTGGAAAAATTACTTGTGTCATGCACAAAGTAGATGTCCTAACCGACTTGCCAAAACTATAGCTTGTTAACAAGAAATTTGTGGAGTGGTTCAAAAACGAGTTAATGCTCCAACCTAAGTGTATGTAAATGTCCGACTTCAACTGTAAGTCACCGTCCGGGTAGGACACATTTTGTAGAGAATTGATGCATATGCTCATTTCAAGTTATCAAATGTGGCCGACAGTCTGCAATTAATATTTATTGAAAGTGGATTATGCTGGTGAAGTCAAACGTCACAACAGGTTCTAAAACCGCTCTTGGTTCTATTTTTTGACACGCTGCAAGTCCCGCCTCTCCCATCTCCTCATTGATTTTTAGAAGCATATACCCACGTGGGTGATTTTAAGATGAACTGAGGTCCACACTCCAGTCCAGTTGGTGATGGTAATGCACCTTAAAGTTGGTTGCAACTGCCATATAAAGTCCAAGAAGAAGACCGAACGAGGAAATATTACTAGAAACTAACTCAGTTTACCCTTTTATCTGTGGAATAATTGTCAGAGTAGAGGACCTTGTGCATTTCAGGTAAAATAGCAACCCAATGTTTAAATTCTATGAAAAATTACCTAGCAACAGCAAGCTAGCTAAATGGCCCTGAGTGTTTCGCTCTTTCCCCAAATTAATTTAGTTGCTTCAGAGTTCGTTTTGATATTTCAACATGCGTGTCCTGATCGTGTCTGGTGTGAATGGACAAAATCGACATGCACATGCAGACGCTCGCCCAGTCTAGTCTAGTCGGCATGTAATGAAGCCTGTTTTTTGTCCTCAGATATGGAAAGCTGTGAGACTGTTTGCAGCTGAAGAGAGGTCCCAATGAAAAATCTAATCAAACTATTTGTCACATGCACCGAATACAAGTGTAGACCTTACCGTGAAATGCTTACTTACAAGCACTTAACCAACAGTGCAGTTCAAGAAGAGTTAAGAAAACATTTACCAAATAGAAATTATTTAACTTTTGCTTAAGTAATACAATAACATAACAATTGTGGAAGGATCACCAGAGGGCAGGCTGGGCTCACGGATAGTAGCCCAACAAGGCATGGGAGACAAGGTAACCAGAGGCAATTAAGCACAGCTGATGGTACTAATGACATATTCCCCTTCCCCTATAAGAGAGAGTATGGAACCAGCAGAGATGGGGAAAATACTATCTCTGGAAGATGGCCACCGAGACAGAGGAGCTATCCATGAAGAACCACTAAGTCGGTGACAATCCCGTGACTTTTGTTGTAGTTTAAAGATAATCGTATTGTGTTCCTGTTTGATCTGGAGAAGAAGATGTATGTTTTTTTTCCTTGGGAGATTTTCATTGATTATGTTGGAGTGTTTGTGTTGACCAAATACCCTCAATAGAGAACTGTGTTCAATCAAGAAAACCTACTCCTGACTCATTTGTTCCACCTTTCCGCTTTAGAGTGACGCCCAATTACTTGGTCCGCTCACACAATAATGAGGCTATATACAGGGGGTACTGGGACCGAGTCAGTGTGCGGGGGTACAGGTTAGTTGAGGTAATTTGTACATGTAGGTAGGGGGAAGTGACTATGCATAGTTAATGAACAGCGAGTAACAGCAGTGTACAAAACAAATGGAGGGGGGGGTCAATGTAAATAGTCCGGTGGCCAGTTGATTAATTTTTCAGCAGTCTTATGGCTTGGGGGTAGGAGCTTTTAGGTCCTAGACTTGGCGCTTTGGTACCGCTTGCGGAGCGGTAGCAGAGAAAACAGTCTATGACTTGGGTGACTGGAGTCTCTGACAATTTTATGTGCTGTCCTCTGACACCGCCTATTATATAGGTCCTGGATGGCAGGAAGCTTGGCCCCACTGATGTACTGGGCCGTACGCACTACCCTCTGTAGCACGTTACGGTCAGATGCCGAGCAGTTGCCATACCAGGCGGTGATGCAACCGATCAGGATGCTCTCGATGGTGCAGCTGTAGAATTTGAGGATCTGGGGACCCATGCCAAATCCTTTCAGTCTCCAGAGGGGGAAAAGGTTTTGTCGTGCCGTCTTCACAACTGTCTTGGTGTGTTTGGATCATGATAGTTTGTTGGTGATGTGGACACCAAGGAACTTGAAACTCTCGACCCGCTCCACTGCATTGCCCTCCGAGGGGTGCACGTTTTGGTTTGACCACGTCATTTGTTCATCAAACATCTGCGACTCCTACAAAACCATCCACCACCCCCACTTCGGCCAATCAGATCACATCTCGGTTCCTACTCCCCGCCTACAAGCAACAACTCAAGAGGGAGCCACCAACACAGAGAATAGTGAGGTGCTGGACAGAGGAGGCAGACTTAATGCTGCAATCAAAAGATTGTTTTGAGAATACTGATCGACTTTGGTCACATCTGAAAATATGGCGACGTACTGGATGGCCGCCGTTTTGCTAGCGCAGACCCAAGTTCGCTATTTTGTGATTATTTTGTCATTTATTTCGTACTTTATTTTTTCAATCTATCCGCTACTATTTCTTACAACCGATATTAACTTTTGAAAATAAGATTGGCAGTTACCTCAATTCTGGCTTCAACTTCGACTCATCTGCCCTGGGCTCTTTCTGTAATTCCGACCCAAGAGGAAATTTGACGTTAGAGGCAGGAGAGGGGGGATTCCTGCAAGATTAAGGTGAAGGGAGAACCGTCCACCTCTTCCCTCCATTCTACTTGCCAGTCACTTGATAATAAGATGGATGACCTCCGATTGCAGATTTGCTATCAACAGGACTCTCAAACTGCAATATTCTCTGCTTTTCTGAAACATGGCTCTTGGACAAGATATCCCCCATGGCTATCCAACTCGAATTCTTAATTAACCGTGCTGACAGGACAGTGGAGTCTTGGAAATCGAGGGGAAGGGGTTTGCCTCTTCATCAACAACTGGTGTGCTGACTCGAGAATGGTGGAAGTGTCGACCCATTGTTCACCCGTCTTGGAATACCTGATGGTCAAATGCCGACCCTTTTACCTCCTGAAGGATTTTTCAGATGTTATCGTGACTATTGTACACATTCCATCTCAGGACAAGAAAAATTATGAACTGGCACTTAAACTGTATGAGGCTATAACTTTTCTGGTTGCCGGCAATTTTAATTCCACGTCATTAAGATACGTGATGCCCAACTTCCATCAACACGTCTCCCTGGCCACTAGGGGCAATAAAGCCGTAGACCACTATTATTCTACCCACAAGCAAGCATACAAGGCCCTCCCACATCCGCCATTTGGCAAATCAGATCGTGACTCTGTACTCCTGCTTCCTGTTTAAAAACAGAAACTCAAACAGAAATTACCTGTGACTCGCTCCGTTGAGAAATGGTCTCCAGAATTAGATATACAACAGGACTGCTTTGCTCGCGCTGTTTGGATTATGTTTCGGGACTCCGCCGATAACATTGACGAGCTAACCACCTCCGTCAATGGCTTCATTAGGAAATGCATTGGCGACGTTGTCCCCACAGTTAAGGTTCGCTGCTTCCCCAATCAAAATCTTTGGATTAACACTGAGGTTGGCACTAAACTAAAAGGATAGGGCTACTGCACACAGAGCTTTCGCAGACAACCCTGAGGCTACAGCTGAGGACAGGAACAAGTACTGCTATGACCTACTCACAATACTCACCAAGACAACAGCTGAGATGGCATCCCTGGCTGTGTCCTCAGAGTGTGCTGACAAGCGTCTTCTCGTATATCTTCAACCTGTCTCTGTCCCAGACAGTTACGCCAGTTTAAATGTTATGCCAGTTAAAGGGCTCTGGGCTATTCCTGTTGATGCACTGGTCTAAGAGTAAAATAATCAGGTAGCTTTTGAGTGGACATTGTTACTTTTTGCTTTAAGGAGACCACCATTGTCCCAGTGCCAAAGAAAAACAAGGTGACATGCCCAAATGACTTTCACCCAGTCGCACTCACCTCGGTCATCATGAAGTGCTTCGAGAGGTTGGTCATGGCTCACATCAAGGCATGCATGCCAGACACACTGGACCCACTCCAATTTGCCTACTGCTCCAACAGATCCATGCAATATGCCATTTCCATCGCCATTCACACGGCTGTAACACATCTGGACAAGAGGAACACCTATGTGAGAATGCTGCAAGCTCGACAAGCTCAGATCCCTGGGTCTGGACAACACCCTCTGCAACTGGATCCTGGACTTCCTGATGGGCATCCCACAAGCGGTGAGGATTGGCAACAACACCTCCACACTGACTCTTAAGTCCTCAGTCCTCTGCTGTACTCCCACGACTACGTGGCTTTACACGAAACCGACTCCATCATGTTTGGTGACGATACCCCGGCTGTAGGCCTGATAACCAACAACGACAGTCAGTCTATAGGGAGTAGGTATTTGAACGGGCATTGTAGTGTCATGACAAAAACCTCTCCCTCAACATCAGCAAAAGAAAGTTGTTGATGTTGACATCAGGAAGCAGAGGAGGGAACATGCCCCGATCCACATCAATGGGACTGTAGTAGAGAGAGTCACACATTTTTATTTCCTATGCGTCCACATCACCCCAGCCACGAGCTGTTATCTCCCTTACCATCGGGCAGACGGTGTCAGAGCATGAGGTCTGACAAACTGTCTCTGAACCTGTTGGTATATACAAGCCATCAGACTGCTGAACACTTGAACTGGACTGACCACCTGTCCTTCACCTGCTCTGATTCTCTGATTCTCTGCACCTTAACACACATCACAACTGCAGCTATCAGACTTCTATTATATTGCTCAATTTATACACTTGCCCCCCCATTTCGCCCTTCCCCAATACACATGTAAATATTGCCTTCCTGTATTACACTTATGCTAAAATGTTTATTCTATTGCTGCCATTTACTTTGTATACTCATGTTTTAAATCAAGAATCAAATCAAATTGTATTTGTCACATGCGCTGAATACAACAGGTGTAGACCTTACAGTGAAATGCTTACTTACAAGCCCTTAACAAACAATGCAGTTAAGAAAATACCCCCAAAAAGTAAGAGATAGAAAAACAAATAATTAAAGAGCAGCAGCAAATAACAATAGCGGGGCTATATACAGGGGGTACCGGTTCAGAGTCAATGTGCGGGGGAACCGGTGTCGAGGTAGTCGAGGTAATTATGTACATGCAGGTAGGGTTATTAAAGTGGCTATGCATAGATAACAGTGAGTAGCAGGGGGTGCAAATAGTCTGCGTAGCCATTTGATAAGCTGTTCAGGAGTCTAATGGCTTGGGGGTGGAAGCTGTTTAGAAGCCTCTTGAACCTAGACTTGGCACTTCAGTACCGCTTGCCGTGCGGTAGCAGAGAGAACAGTGTATGACTAGGGTGGCTGGAGTCTGTGACAATTTTTTGGGCCTTTCTTTGACACTGCCTGGTATAGACATCCTGGATGGCAGGAAGCTTGGTGCCGGTGATGTACTGGGCCGTAAACACTACCCTCTGTAGTGCCTTGCGGTCGGAGGCCGAGCAGTTGCCATACCAGGCAGTGATGCAACCCATCAGGATACTCATGATGGTGCAGCTGTAAAACCGTTTTAGGATCTGAGGACCCATGCCAAATCGTTTCAGTCTCCTGAGGGGGAATAGGTTTTGTTGTGCCCTCTTCACGACTGTCTTGGTGTGCTTGGACCATGCTCATTTGTTGGTGATGTGGATGCCAAGGAACTTGACAAGCTCTCAACCTGCTCCACTACAGCCCCGTCGATGAGAATGGGGGCGTGCCCGGTCCTCCTTTTCCTGTAGTCCACAATCATCTCCTCTTGTCTTGATCGCGTTGAGGGAGAGGTTGTTGTCCTTGCACCAAACGGTCAGGTCTCTGATCTCCTCCCTATAGGCTGTCTCGTCGTTGACGGTGATCAGGCCTACCACTGTTGTGTCATCAGCAAACTTAATGATGGTGTTGGAGTCGTGCCTGGCCATGCAGTCGTGGGTGAACAGGGAGTACAGGAGGGGACTGAGCACGCACCCGAGAGGGGCGCCTGTGTTGAGGATCAGCGTTGCGGATGTGTTGTTACTTACCCTTACCACCTGGGGGCATCCCGTCAGTAAGTCTAGGATCCAGTTGCAGAGGGAGGTGTTTAGTCCCAGGGTCTTTAGCTTAGTGATGAGATTTGAGGGCACTATGGTGTTGAACGCTGAGCTGTAGTCAATGAATAGCATTCCCACATAGATGTTCCTTTTGTCCAGGTGGGAAAGGGCAGTGTGGAGTGCAATAGAGATTGCATCATCTGTGGATCTGTTGGTGCTGTATGCACATTGGAGTGGGTCTAGGGTTTCTAGAATAATGGTGTTGATGTAAGCCATGACCAGCCTTTCAAAGCATTTCATGGCTACAGACGTGAGTGCTACGGGTCAGTAGTCATTTAGGCAGGTTACCTTTGTGTTCTTGGGCACAGGGACTATGGTGGTCTGCTTAAAACATGTTGGTATTACAGACTCGGACAAGGAGAGGTTGAAAATGTCAGTGAAGACACGTGCCAGTTGGTCAGCGCATGCTCGGAGTACACGTCCTGGTAATCTGTCTGGGCCAGCGGGCTTGTGAATGTTGACCTGTTTAAAGGT
This sequence comes from Salvelinus alpinus, assembly GCF_045679555.1. NCBI lineage: Eukaryota > Metazoa > Chordata > Actinopteri > Salmoniformes > Salmonidae > Salvelinus > Salvelinus alpinus. Next base: position 15,167,855 of record NC_092110.1, on the reverse strand, counting down.
CTTACTCACATCGGCTGCGGAGAGCGTGATCACAGTCGTCCGGAACAGCTGATGCTCTCATGCATGTTTCAGTGTTACTTGCCTCGAAGCGAGCATATAAGTTATTTCGCTTGTCTGGTGGGCTTGTGTCACTGGGCAGCTCTCAGCTGTGGTTCCCTTTAGAAGTCTGTAATAGTTTGCAAGCCCTGCCACATCCGATGAGCGTCGGGGCCGGTGTAGTACGATTCCATCTTAGTCCTGTATTGATGCTTTGCCTGTTTGATGGTTTGACCAACTGGCAAGTGTCTTCTTATAAGCTTCCGGGTTAGAGTCCCGCTCCTTGAAAGCGGCAGCTCTACCCTTTAGCTTAGTGGGAATGTTGCCTGTAATCCATGGCTTCTGGTTGGGGAATGTACGTACTATTTCTTATTGTTGTTGCCTTGTCAAGAAGGAACCTGCAAGTAAGCATTTCGTTGGATGATGTATCCCATACATACTAGTAAACCAACTTGCGCACAATTTAGGCCATCGTTTCTCGGTCATCATGCACACGGCCACCTTTGTGACGCTAACCACAATAAGTATAAATCACAATAATGGAATTTGCGGTTCGCCTTCTAAATAAATATCCCCCTTTGAAAATGATCCAAATACTGGAATAATGCTAAACAAGGTTGGAATGTTATATAACTTAAAAATGAATACAATAATTAATTAATTTCACAAGAAACTGTAAACAACGTTCAAATCCCACTGTGAATGTATAAGACTGCATAATTGTATTGGGGGCATACATACAGTTATTCAATATACAGCCTAGCCCTCAAACTCAAGGTGGCATTCTGCCTTATCCCTACAGTTTTCATCCATTAGCTTTTCCCACGACTACAATCCCAACACTGTGTTTTAACGTTTAGAAATGCCAATAATCGTTGCTTGCGGTACGTCTTTAGAAACATATGGGCCTCATCTTTCATCAGAAAGAATCCTTTAAATAAAAATGATTAACTTACTGTAGTAGTTTTGCACATATCCATAAAGCTATGGGTACCTCCATCCACGAAACTACGCTTCTGCTACACTCCCCGAGTTATGCTTACACACAGGTGTTCGGAGCATGCTAGATAGGTAATTAGCACAGGTGGTCGTTCGCCTCATGTCTTCCGTAAACAAGCATTGTAACATGAAAATATGGCCGTGTGGGAACACTAACCCTATCAAGGTGTGTATCAATTTAACTTTTTTTTTTTTAAATATATAATTTCTCGCTGATATGAAATATAAGGTCCTTATGCTTTCAAAACCGTACCGCAAGCGACAGTTGTTAATGTTCAGATTGAGCGTTGGGGCTCTTAACAAAACTCCCCGTACAGAAGACGCCTTCGTCCAATGACTCTTATGTGTAACGTAATGGAACTGAGTCATATCAAGGGCTATGTGCAGCCTTAACTATGGAAATGAGGTATCAGCCTTGTCAGTGACACACACAGATTACAATCCCAAAGAGTTTACACAAATATTAGCATCATAGTTTATTGCAAAACACAACACAATTATGCAGTCTAATACACTTTGAAGGCAAATCGCAAATTCCTCTTTTGTGGCTAATCCTTATTGTCGCTAGCCTCACAGGCCACACCGCCACACAAGACACATCCACAGCTGTGCGGAAATGACACTGCAGGCGCGCGCCCCGACACGTCACGCGAGACGACAAAGACCCCCCCCCCTCCAAAAAAGGAGAAACACGAACAGTGTGAAATTCCCACGGCAGAGATGTTGACCACGTCTTCCATTACTGCAAAGGACTACATTAAACCGTAAAGGTGAGTTCGAGCTAAAGCATCTGTGTTTTCATTTTGACAATTCCACGAAGAGTGGGGAAAACTCGTACAAGGATATACACTGACGCGTCACGAAATGATAAGCTAGCTGTAATGCGAAGTAGAAATATATATTTTCTGTGTATTCAAATACATGTCATAGCGTTTTTTAATTGCCACGAAAGGCTGAAGTTTTTATTTCCAGTGGGAAAAGTAAAACAGTTGTGTGTGTGTGTGTGTGTGTGTGTGTTCATGTTTTGGTTCATGGGCTTCTAGTGTAGAAGAATGAGGAAGTGGATGGGACAGAAACCGAAGGGGGCGAGTGAAGCAAATCATATAAAGCCTCCACAGACTGAGTCCTCTTGCATCAGAGAACACAAAACTCACACACTGTTAGAAGTTAAACAAAAGAGCACAAGTTAGTGTCTTATATTGAATTGTAAAATTAACGTAGCTTACTGCGACGCTGTCCAATATTTTCGTTAAGTAAACATGCGCCCAAGCAGCTGATCAAATAGCACGGGTTCAGAATATCATCCATGTATGCCTATGAACATATAAAGCGGTGCAGTAGACAAGGGCCTGATTGATTCCAACAATATTACATCAAATGCTTTGCTTTTTCTATGGAACAACAATCACAGTTGTTGTTGAAGCATAGAATGTGACTTTTAATTTGAAAGATGAAGTCTCCAACAATATAACAACATTAGGACAATGCAATCAAAGTAATGTGCCTATTTAGAGAAATTACCACAGTCAAGGTTATTTTCCAGTGCAGTGACATTGGAATTCTGAAAATGGCATAAACAGTGATGTTGCAGGTTTTATTTATTTTGATTCTATTGTTTTACTATAGGATATGAATTCCTCTGACCATAGGGAAAACTCAGATGGCGAAATGCTTGAGATAGGTAAGTATAAACCATTTAATATTCTACTGTTATTGCAACTATTCACTTCCAAACTGTTTGGATTTAGCAACAGCTAAAGTGGGGAAATCTAATCAAGCTGTATATTGGAAATAACAACAATGATTTGAAATGTTTATTTTCTGCAGAGCGAGAACCCATTCAAGACATCAAGACGGAGACAGATGAATGTACTATTAGTGAGACAACTGAAGGACCCCGAAGATGGTACCTTGGAACTAGTGAGGCCACCAGGAAACGTACTGCCAAGGACATGGGCTGTGACGCACACAATTCTGAATTGCTTCAGTCTACCAGCGGGAAAAGAGTCAGGGTCTCTAGGGAGGTAAATTAATGAAATGGCATAATCTATGATTATGACTAACTTAATTTGGTAAATAGACAAATGTCATCAAATAGACATAGGCTTGCTTATTCCTGTTTTTATTTACAGGACATTAAAAATACATTCTTTTTTTATTTGAGATAAGAAATGCATAATGTTGTTGTTGTCTCTGTGTAGGCAGGGCGGCGCTTGCTGAGGAGATTGCCTGAAGAGTCCACGAGGCCACAATCCCTCTGCCTGACATCTGCGGAGAAGGACCCTGCCCAGGAGAAGACTATAGCCTCTTACAGGAAGCCTCTCTACAGCATCTCTCACAGAATCACAGAGAAGAAGCACACATCAAGCCTGGACCAGCAGGCTCAGCATGATGGAGGAGTGCAGCTAAGCTACAGCAATCTCTTATCCCCTCAACTGGTCAATACAGGGGAGCACAGCCGAAGTGAACCCCTCTCTGCCCTGGGGGCAGCAGGGTCCATGTCTTCAACAGACTCTAATCTATACTCCCTCATTGAGAAGATGTTTTTCATCCTCAATACGCTCAACTCAAGCATGACCCAACTGCACAGCAAGGTGGATCTACTTTCCCTGGAGGTCACTCGCATCAAAAAACAGATCAAACCCTCAGAGATGGCAACTGAGTTCCAGCCTCCTCCAGAATACCTGTTGACAAGTGAGGAGCTGAGTCAACTGATGGAGCAGACATCAAATGCTGGCGAGTTGGGTTGTCGACTGCTAGTACATCTCTTCCCAGAACTTTTTAAAGCCAAGGAGTGCACTCCTGGTTGTATCGCCAACAAGAGAACGTTGGATTCCCTACAGCTGCAGCTAATACGCAACTATGTGAAGGTGTGTTTTCCTCTGGTAAAGAATAACAACATTTGGCAGGATGAATGCCTATTACAGATTAATAACTTCTTTAACCGCTTCTGGGCTCAGAAGGATATGGAGAGTGGGCCACAGTCATGTGGGAGACAGACTATTACAGACTTGGGTTTAAAAGCTGAACGGAACCAGCCCTGCCATTTTATAAATGAGGGGCAAGAAGTGCACCTCGAATTAGACTCCAATAGTGACCACACCAACAATAAAGTAGTAGTGCCAGACCTTGTGTTTGACACTCAGGAGGTTGGAGAGGATCTTGATAAACTCTCCTCCCCTGAAGACTTTATGTTTCTTGTAAACAGAGTTTTCCCAGAGGTTTTTGAGGAGGGGAAATTCCTAGAGGGTAGTGTGGGAAAGATGATCCTGGACTCGGACAGGATAGAGATTATCCGTAAGTACATGGAAGCTAATTTTCCTGACGTCCCAGAGGATAGTTGGCTGCATGTGTGTGTGCAGCACATAGAAGATGCAATAGAGGGTTATCACAATAACAGTAATGGCAGTGAGCCTGAGAACATGAATGATGAGAGCTATGACTCCACAAGCCTCCCTGATGATGTCTCTATCATCAAGATCAGTGACATGTGTGACTACGAGAGACCAGGTCGTAGGTCAAAAAAGTCGTTGCTCGTGCCAGTCGATTTTGAACAACTTGAGATCCCCCTACCAGATTTCAGTGTGCCTCAAGAGTATCTGCTCTCTAGGGAGCAACTGAGGAACAACTATGACTGTAGCTTGTCAATTGGGAACTTTGCCTCTCGCCTCTTGGTACTTACATTCCCTGAGCTCTTCACCTACGAGAACACACGGAAGCATTACAACTGTAGTGGCTCTCTCGGGAAGAAACAGCTTGACCCTGTGCGGGTCAACCTTATTCGCCACTATGTACAGCTACTATATCCACAGGCCAAGAATGACAGAGTGTGGACCCTGGAATTTGTGGGTAAACTGGACGAGCGGTGCAGGCGACGAGACACGGAACAACGGCGGTCGTACCAGCAGCAACCCAAAGTCTATGCTCCTGAGTTGGAGCAAGGGCCTGTGGACTTTGTGGCTGCTTGCCAAGTGAACCAGCTTAACACAGAGCACTTGGAGGACTTTGAGATCCCTCCACTACCCCCTGAAAAAAGTAGCAAAGACTTCTGCATGATCCCCCTGGAGGAATTGACGGTGTCGATTCCAGACTTCCCAGTGCCTTTGGTCTACTTGCTCTCAGACACTGAGGTGCGAGAGATTGTCCAGCAGAGCCTTTCAGTGGGAAACTTTGCCGCCCGCCTACTGGTGCGCCTCTTCCCTGAGCTCTTCACTCAGGAGAACCTGCGGCTTCAGTATAACCACTCAGGCGCCTGCAACAAGAAGCAGCTGGATCCAGTGCGTCTCAGGCTCATCCGCCACTATGTAGAAGCCGTGTACCCAGTTGAGAAGATGGAGGAGGTCTGGCATTATGAATGTGTGCCAAGCATAGATGAGCGATGCCGGCGGCCCAACCGCAAGAAGTGTGACATACTGAAGGCCAAGAGATCAAATACTGTGTCCTAGTAGCAAAGCTAAAGACAATTTTTATATTTTATTCTAAATATTTGCACAAGTACAGAAGCTGAATAGCATAGTGGAGCCTTTGCACACTGTTCTGTGTAGGATATGGCCAACTTGTAAAGGCTTTTCATTAGTACTCAATGTATTTGTAATATTGAACTACAGTATTAGACAGTTTAGTTTTTCATCGTCTGCTTGTTTGAGATTATAGACTGTATGTATACACCAAAACAAGTGTCATAGCTCATCTAATTTACCCTGTATATAAGATGTGTAGCCTTAAAAACAATAACCATGTAAATATTACAAAGACAGTAGATCACAGGCAAAGATGGATAAAAATGGTGATCGTTTTTTCCATTGCTTATTTGTCGCATTGTGGCACTACTTGTCTTTTATAACAATGTTATACCTTCTTATAGAAGTTTGTATTATAAATATGTATTAAACCATGGCAACAGATCCCATTAAGCCATTTGTAATCAAGTCAGTCGATTTTCAGCATTTCACTTTATTAGCATTTAGCACTCCATAACTTATCCATCCCCTTGCATCTGATTCAAACCATGACCATCCATTTCATAATTACATAGTAATATTGAGAATGAGTCTTACTAATATTTGTTAATAGAAAATTGTGTCAAGGCCCAAGGCCATTTGAAACCAGATAAGCCAATGATGACACATACCAAGAAGACTATGTTTAAAAAAAATGCACCATTACTTTGATGTAACATCATGCATAGACATAGATATTCCAAATCCCTTGTCAATGAATGGTATATTCAGTATTGTACACAAACTCATTGTTTAAAGGCATTCTGCTTGGGAAGTTCTATGTTTTTCCAGCGCCTCAGAACAACTTTGTACCGGTCTCCATCCTTGGATTCACCCAATTCCTTCTTAATGATGACTCTCAAAAGCATGACAGTGTCTGTTTCTTTGTTCTCTGACAATACCAGGTCCAAGGTGTCCCCAACTTTAACCTGAAGAGAGAACCAAAGATGGGTACAATTAAGAAAGTTAGGGTTTGATTCAATCCATATTGCTGAAGATCTGCGTTATCTACTGATCAAAAATATATAACACAACATGTAAAGTGTTGATCCCATGTTTCATGAGCTGAAATAAAAGATCAGAAATGTTTCATACACACAAAACACTTATCTCAATGTTTACATCCCTGTTAGTGAGCAATTCTCCTTTACAAAGATAAACCAGCCAGCTGACAGGTGTGGCATATCAAGAAGCTGATTAAACACCGATCATTACACAAGTGCACTTTGTGCTGTGGACAAAAGGCCACTAAAATGTGCAGTTGTCACAGCACAATACCACACAGATGTCTAAAGTTGAGGGAGCGTGCAATTGGCATGCTGACTGCAGAAATGTCCAGTGGTGTTGCCAGAGAAGTGAAAGTTAATTTCTTTACCATAAGCCACCTCAAATGTAATTTTAGAGAATTTGGTAGTACGTTCAACTAGCCTCACAACCATGTGTAACCACGCCAGCCCAGGACCTCCACTTCCGGCTATTTCACCTGCAGGATCGCCTGAGGGGGTGCCGAGGAGTATTTCTGTCTGTAATAATGCCCTTTTGTGGGGAAAAAACTAGTCTGATTGGCCAGGCCTGGCTCCCAAGTGGGTGGGCCTATGCCCACCCATGGCTGCACCCTTGCCCAGTCATGTGAAATTAATATATTTGGGCCTAATACATTTATTTAAATTGCCAGATTTCCTTATATGAATTGTAACGGGTAAAATCTTTGAAATTGGTGCATGTTGTGTTTTTATTTTTGTTCAGTATAGATTTGTTTATATAGCGCTTATCATACAGAATCTGTCGATTTAAAAAATAAAATAAACTTCAGGGAGCTGGCAGTTCATGGGAGATGGTCTTCTACAGCTGGATGATGATGCAGTTCATTAAAGAAGTAGCTTGGGTGGAGGTGGTGTCGATGGTCAGGGAGGGAGAAACATGAATCAGGCAGGCAGGCCCGGAGCTGTTTCTGAAGTTCAGTTACTCCTCCTCTCTAGGTAGGCTTTAACAGCTACTCCATGAAAAGTGCAGCACCCATATGGGTGATGCTTCGGCTGGTATTACAAGCACAATTTAAAAATTAAGGTTATTTACCGTAAATGCAGTCTCCGAACGAGGAAACATTGCCTTTAAATTTCAGTCGCGCTATAGTGCGGATATTCAGTGCTACGGATTGAATCGAGCCCTTAGACTTGTCCCTGAAAATCCAGTTGGTTAGACTGCTCTACCACTTCAGTTCACAGGGGGTGGGTTTGGATCCTAAGAGTCCTGTAAGATGTTGAAGGTTGACAGAAATATTGTTTATTTTATACATCATTACTAGGCACAAAAGTAACTCACCAATTTACTTTTCTTGACAAGTTTCTGTCCATTTAGCCAAAGCTTGTTGCCATAGAATGCATCCTCCACTTTGCTGAAATAAAGACAACAAAAAAATCAATTGGCCACTGAGGATAGGCCTAGATTAGAGCCTTTTAAGTAATTCCATATCAATCAAATAATTTGACCTCATCTCTTCATTGAAGCTTTCAGGAGAGGTGCTCAAAGTCGACCCATTTGGATTCCCTCAAATTGTTATCAATATTGATGCCAAATATTAATGATACAATAACCCAACCCTCTTTATCTCCTTGAGTGCATCCATTTGAAAACAAAGGCATATCTCTGTAACAACTCACTTGCGTGCTATGTCAAGGCCAGCTTTCATGATAACATCATATCGAAAGGACTGCACATATTTCTCTATGTCTTTGTAGTCTTTTGGCACACTGGGGTCATCCTCAGGTTCATCTTCATAGTCACTGTCCTCCAGGTCCTTTTCATCATCTTCTTCCTCTTCCTGTACGACCTTTGCGCCTCCTTTCTTCTTGCTGCTTTTGAACCTCACGTGATGAAGAACCAACTTGCTCCTAGCTGAATTCCAGCGTTTAGGAAGCTTGTGTGTCCCAAGGGTCAGGAAAGAGGGGGAACCACACAGCTGGCGGGTGTGTAGTGTCCTTGGGCACCATTCTGTCCAGTAAGGTCCCAGTCCAGGGTTCAGCAGCTTTCGGGTACTCAGCCTTCCCAACTGTCTCAGGGCCAGTGCCTGTATCAACAATCCCTGCATGCTGTAGCTCCTCCTTGTGACTTGAAAAAAGTAGACAGTCGTTTACAACAATAGAGTTATAAAGAGCAGTTGAATGTGGATTTTTGGTACAACAAGCCTTTAGGAAATCAATAACTATATATGTAATATAGATAGGATACATTGTCAAGTTATGTTGGTGGCCCACTATGGTAATGGTATGCCTCCAGAGTCGTGCAGCGGTCTAAGGCACTGCATCTCAGTGATGGAGGCGTCACTACAGACCCTGATTAAATTCCAGGCTGTATCACAACCGGCCGTGATTGGGAGTCGCATAATTGGCTCAGCGTTGTCCGGGTTAGGCCGTCATTGTAAATAAGAATTTGTTCTTAACTGACATGCCTAGTTTAATAAAGGTTAAATTAAAATGTATGTGGGGGTGGGGCCATAAGAGCAGCATTCATTAGGGTTGAATAGCTTTAACTAGTGCACAAGCTACTGTTACCTCGTTTGTTTTTAACTAAGGTTAACTAGTTGACATGCAGTAGCTAGCTACATAATCACATTGTTTATATTATGCAGTGTACTCAACCTCTTCTCGTCCTCAGCTAGGGTACATGATATGTAGCTAGCTAACATAAGTCTAAAAAAAAATAACACTACAAATAATTGTTTTCTTCAACCTAGGCTAAAGTGAGCTTACTTTGTAATGTGTCACATTAGTTTAGCTAACGTTGCTAACTGAAATAAATACCTTGCTATAGAGATAAGCAATACAGCTAGTAGCTAATAAACGTTGTTTCCCCTCATGATTACTGGTTGTAGCTAAGCCCATTCATGTCGTAGTTACCTTAATTTTGAGATGAGTCTCCTTCATTCAGTTAGCTTGATAGCTAGCTAGGTACTTATAACATGACCCGCGTGAAGGTCAGCAGCAGTAATATCACTTCCACGTCAAATTAGACAATCCTTCAAATTAAAGGTCCGCTGTATTTTTTTAATTTAACCTTTATTTAACTAGGCAAGTCCGTAAGGAACAAATTCTTATTTACAATGACGGTCTACCAAAAGGGGACGGGGACGGGGGCTGGGATTAAACATGAATAAATACAAATAAAGGACAAAACACACATCACGACAAGAGAGACAACACAACACTACATAAAGAGAGACCTAAGACAAGAGACGTAAACAGTGAAAATTAATTGTGAAGGCAAAAAAGATGGACCATTGGCACCATAATCATCATATCTGACTAGTAATCCAACACATACATTTCTACGAGACATAATAGAGGAATATACAATCTGCACAAAAGCAAGAGCTGTCATTGCAAATAAGAATTTGTTCCTAACGGACTTGCCTAGTTAAAGTTGGAGTTTGTTGCATTTTATTGAAAAGATGGTGTACACGTGGATTTACACCTCACGAAAACTATTATTGTTTGCGGCATAACTTTTACATCAATAATTTCCAGTATTTCAATGAAAAAACCTTCATCAGTGTTTGTTAATGATGGTTTTTTAATAATTCAAAGTATTTGAGGTTCCTCAAAAACTGGTGACAATGTAGCCTATTTATGCCTCCTGTACCACCTGTTGTTTTTGCAATCTCTTGATTTGTGATGATTTTGGTGCAAAATCTTATTTACATTGCACAATAATTACCTTTCCCATCACTGTCATGTTTGCATATTTGATGTACTTTACAGACATGTTATACTGTTAATATATACATACAGTACATTACACACACACACACACACACACACACACACACACACACACACACACACACACACACACACACACACACACACACACACACACACACACACACACACACACATATATGTATATATACAGTACCAGTCAAAAGTTTGGACACACCTACTCATTCAAGGGTTTTTCTTAATTTCTACTATTTTCTAAATTGTACAATAATAGCAAAGACATCAAAACGATCAAATAACACATTTGGAATCATTTAGTAACCAAAAAAGTGTTAAACAAATCAAAATACATTTTATATTTGAGATTCTTCAAAGTAGCCACCCTTTGCCTCGATGACAGCTTTGCACACTCTTGGTATTCTCTCAACCAGCTTCATAAGGTAGCTCTTCCAACAGTCTTGAAGGAGTTCTCACATATGCTGAGCACTTGTTGGCTGATTTTCCTTCACTCTGCAGCCAACTCATCCCAAATCTATTTAATCCATTTTGAATTGAGGCTGTAACACAACAAAATGTGGAATAAGTCAAGGGGTATGAATACTTTCTGAAGGCTGAAGGATTAAGACCCCTTGACTTGACTTTCTCCACATTTTGTTGTGTTACAGCCTTATTCTAAAATTGATTAAATCGTTTTTTTACTCTCATCAATCTACACACAATACCCCATAATGACAAAGCAAAAACAGGTTTTTAGAAATGTTTGCAAATTTATTAGATATAAAAACTGAAAATATAAATGTACGTAAGTATTCAGACCCTTTACTCAGTACTTTGTTGAAGCACCTTTGGCAGTGATTACAGCCTCAAATCTTCTTGGGTATGACGCTACAAGCTTGGCACACCTGTATTCGGGGAGTTTCTCCCATTCTTCTCTGCAGATCCTCTCAAGCTCTGTCAAGTTAGATGGGGAGCGTAACTGCACAGCTATTTTCAGGTCCCTCCAGAGATGTTAGATTGGGTTCAAGTCCAGGCTCTGACTGGGCCACTCAAGGACATTCAGAGACTTGTCCCGAAGCCACTCCTGCATTGTCTTGGCTGTGTGCTTAAGGTTTTGTCCTGTTGGGAGGTGAATCTTCGGCCCAGTCCAAGGTCCTGAACGCTCTGGAGCAGGTTTTCATCAAGGATCTCTCTGTACTTTGCTTCGTTCATCTTTCCTTCATTCCTGACTAGTCTCCCAGTCCCTGCCACTGAAAAACATCCCCACAGCATGATGCTGCCACCACCATGCTTCACCGTAGAGATGCTGCCAAGTTTCCTCCAGACGTGATGCTTGGCATTCAGGCCAAAGAGTTCAATCTTGGTTTCACCAGATCAGAGAATCTTGTTTCTCATTGTCTGAGAGTCCTTTAGGTGCCTGTTGGCAGACTCCAAGCGGGCTGTCATGTGCCTTTTACTGAGGAATGGCTTCCGTCTGGCCACTCTACCATAAAGGCCTGATTGGTGGAGTGCTGCAGAGATGGTTGTCCTTCTGGAAGGTCTTCCCATCTCCACAGAGGAACTCTGGAGCTCTGTCAGAGTGACCATCGGCTTCTTAGTCACCCCCCTGACCAAGGCCCTTCTCCCCCGATTGCTCAGTTTGGCCTGGCGGCCAGCTCTAGGAAGAGTCTTGGTGGTTCTAAACTTCTTCCATTTAAGAATGATGGAGGCCACTGTGTTCTTGGGGAACTTCAATGCTGCAGAAATATTTTGGTACCCTTCCCCAGATCTGTGCCTCAACACAATCCTGTCTCGGACCTCATGGTATGGTTTTTGCTCTGACATGCACTGTCAAATGTGGGACCTTATATAGACAGGTGTGTGCCTTTCCAAATCATGTCCAATCAATTGAATTTACCACAGGTGGACTCCAATCAAGTTATAGAAACATCCTCCAGCCTCCAGTATTTATGCTGCAATAGCGTATGTGTCGGGAGGCTAGGGGGTCTGTTATATCTGGAGTATTTCTCCTGTCTTATCCGGTGTCCTGTGTGAATTTAAGTATGCTGCCTCTAATTCTCTTTTTGGTAACATCTCCACATTTTTGTGTTATCACAGCCAAAATGTAACCCCTAGAGATTACTAGTTAAAAGGTACTGAGGGACTAATCACCTACGATTTACATACAGTGGGGAGAACAAGTATTTGATACACTGCCGATTTTGCCGATTTTCCTACTTACAAAGCATGTAGAGGTCTGTAATTTTTATCGTAGGTACACTTCAACTGTGAGAGACGGAATCTAAAACAAAAATCCCGAAAATCACATTGTATGATTTTTAAGTAATTAATTCGCATTTTATTGCATGACATAAGTATTTGATACATCAGAAAAGCAGAACTTAATATTTGGTACAGAATCCTTTGTTTGCAATTACAGAGATCATACGTTTCCTGTAGTTCTTGACCAGGTTTGCACACACTGCAGCAGGGATTTTGGCCCACTCCTCCATACAGACCTTCTCCAGATCCTTCAGGTTTCGGGGCTGTCGCTGGGCAATACGGACTTTCAGCTCCCTCCAAAGATTTTCTATTGGGTTCAGGTCTGGAGACTGGCTAGGCCACTCCAGGACCTTGAGATACTTCTTACGGAGCCACTCCTTAGTTGCCCTGGCTGTGTGTTTCGGGTCGTTGTCATGCTGGAAGACCCAGCCACGACCCATCATCAATGCTCTTACTGAGGGAAGGAGGTTGTTGGCTAAGATCTCGCAATACATGGCCCCATCCATCCTCCCCTCAATACGGTGCAGTCGTCCTGTCCCCTTTGCAGAAAAGCATCCCCAAAGAATTATGTTTCCACCTCCATGCTTCACGGTTGGGATGGTGTTCTTGGGGTTGTACTCATCCTTCTTCTTCCTCCAAACACGGCGAGTGGAGTTTAGACCAAAAAGCTCTATTTTTGAATCATCAGACCACATGACCTTCTCCCATTCCTCCGCTGGATCATCCAGATGGTCATTGGCAAACTTCAGACGGGCCTGGACATGCGCCTGCTTGAGCAGGGGGACCTTGTGTGCGCTGCAGGATTTTAATCCATGACGGCGTAGTGTGTTCTTTGAGACTGTGGTCCCAGCTCTCTTCAGGTCATTGACCAGGTCCTGCCGTGTAGTTCTGGGCTGATCCCTCACCTTCCTCATGATCATTGATGCCCCACGAGGTGAGATCTTGCATGGAGCCCCAGACCGAGGGTGATTGACCATCATCTTGAACTTCTTCTATTTTCTTCTATTTTCTAATAATTGCGCCAACAGTTGTTGCCTTCTCACCAAGCTGCTTGCCTATTGTCCTGTAGCCCATCCCAGCCTTGTGCAGGTCTACAATTTTATCCCTGATGTCCTTACACAGCTCTCTGGTCTTGGCCATTGTGGAGAGGTTGGAGTCTGTTTGATTGAGTGTGTGGACAGGTGTCTTTTATACAGGTAACGAGTTCAAACAGGTGCAGTTAATACAGGTAATGAGTGGAGAACAGGAGGGCTTCTTAAAGAAAAACTAACAGGTCTGTGAGAGCCGGAATTCTTACTGGTTGGTAGGTGATCAAATACTTATGTCATGCAATAAAATGCAAATGAATTACTTAAAAATCATACAATGTGATTTTCTGGATTTTTGTTTTAGATTCCGTCTCTCACAGTTGAAGTGTACCTATGATAAAAATTACAGACCTCTACATGCTTTGTAAGTAGGAGAACCTGCAAAATCGGCAGTGTATCAAATACTTGTTCTCCCCACTGTATATACAGACCCATTTACAATCTTATGCCATGAGGTTTTCAGTAGTTGTTAGTTTCCTGCGGACATACATCTTTGTTCATACACAAAGTCATGGTATCTGTGAATACACTGCATTGTCATAGGGAGGTCTCCACATTGGAGCCATTCCTATGGAAGGACCTGTGATTGTGGTAGTTCTCCCTGCAGTGGACATGATTGTGGCATTTCTCACTACAGTGGACAATGAGCACTGGGAAGCAGAGAGCATCCTGGTAATCCAGGGGGGTCCTCGTCGTCAGTGCTTAGGCGTCCGGACAGGCAGCGGATGTTCTCACTGGGACTCAACTGCTCATCCAAACTGTTTCTACTCCTCCAGAAACAGCTGCGCTGCGAGCCATAACGCCAGCCCAAGGAGAAGCGGTTGTCGCTGTAGGACACCTGGCCGACGCGCGGGCTACTGCTGGTACATAAGCTGAGGGCATTGCCGGAGAAAACGGAGGAGCTGCTCATTGCCCAGTGACAGCGCTTGCAGTTCTGTCTGAAGCCACCAGAGGAGCACTGGGCCATTTCCATGAGACAAGCCTCAGAGTAGCTAGGCACCAGCTGCTGGTTGGAACGGATGTGCCACTCCAGATCTGTTCTGTCGATTGTGTTAACCCGGGGGATCCGGTGGCTGTAAGGTCATTCGTTGAGAGGGGTCACAGGGACGTAAACCGCCCAGAAGAGCTTCTCCACACGGTAATGGACGTAGGTAGTGTGGTACTCTGTGACAACCCTCAGGGGCCATGAGAAGGTGAGAAAGGATGCCGCCCAGAACACATGATGAGACACCATACCATGGACGGTGGTCAGGGTGAGAAAACACAATCACATACTCCTTTAAGTTGATGTCCTTCAGGTGCATCCCCCCGTACCTCCATACAGTCGTCTAGCTCCTCGTTGTGAAGAACTTTGCTCTTTGGGTGAGGTAGGAGTTCTCAGACTCCACATTAGCAAAACTAAAACACTCAGTGAACCTCAGTTTTGTGAGTGGGGCCATGCAGTTGTTTTGAGACTGTCACACCCTGGCCTTAGTTATCTTTGTTTTCATTATTATTTTAGTTAGGTCAGGGTGTGACATGGGGAATGTATGTGTTTTGGTTTGTCTAGGGGTTTGTACGTTTAATGGGTCAGTGTCTTGTCTAGGTGTTTGTATGTCTATGGCTGCCTAGATTGGTTCTCAATTAGAGGCAGCTGTGGTTTATTGTCTCTGATTGAGAGCCATATTTAAGGCAGCCATAGGCATTTGGGTTTTGTGGGTAATTGTCTATGTTGTACGTTTGTAGCTTGTGTGTGCACTTACGTTTATAGCTTCACTTTTGTTTAGGTTTATAATAGTGTTTGTTTCGTGTTTTTCTTTATTCTCAAATAAAAGAGAATGTATTTTCCACACGCTGCGCCTTGGTCCACTTCTTCCACTGAAGACGATCGTGACAGAGACGTCCTTCACCCCACAGTGAACGTTGTCATATTCCGCCTCAGCCACATGGGCGTTGACCCATTATTGGTAGACCTGGGTGCTGGTGTAGGCGTCCTCATTACGGTAGCATGTGACCTGCCGGGTCTGTCTAACATAGTGGTAGCTAATGGTCTTCCACCAGATGCAGGGTTTAGCTTGCTGCATCCTTTGAACACGTTCATAAATGCCTTCCACGCCCCATTTTATGCTGCAGCTCACTCTTGTCATGGTGCTAGCACTCCACTAGGTAGAGTAGGTAGAGCATGAGTAGGAAGGCCAGAGGGGTGTAGACGTAGCCATCAGAACAGGGGCTGTCATGGTACATCATGGAATTCCCTTTAAAGGCACTGTCAAAGGTGAGGCGGGTCACCTTGGTGAAATGACACCACACCATGGCTCCTTTGCAGCTGTACATGAGCATGGAGAGCAGCAGGCCTTTCCAGATGCTCTCTTTACACAGGGACTTGATCAGGGATTGTTTCAATGTCACGGCTGTTGAAAGGAGAGGACCAAGGTGCAGCGTGGTGAGCGTACATTTTCTTTATTTAATCAAAATGACGCCGAACAAAACAATAAACACTACAAAAACAAACCGTGAAGCTCAAAGGCTATGTGCCCTAAACAAAGTCAACTTCCCACAAAGACAGGTGGAAAAAAGGGCTACCTAAGTATGGTTCTCAATCAGAGACAATGATAGACAGCTGCCTCTGATTGAGAACCACACCCGGCCAAACACAAAGAAATAGAAAACATAGAACATAGAATACCCACCCCAACTCACGCCCTGACCAAACCAAAATAGAGACATAAAAAGGATCTCTAAGGTCAGGGCGTGACATTCAAGTGCTTCTGCTGTTAATTCAAAGCATACAAAAAAAGGGAGGATAGTGTAAGTAAATGTAAATGGACACAGCATTTTGAATTTCAAACCATTCAACATTTCATGACCATTGTTGAGGTCTTCTGATGTTTTATTCACAATGTTTATCCTTCCCCCCCCCCACATCTATGAAGCTCCTATTTAATTCACTGCAAGGTTGCTTGACTCATATTTTATATATATATATATATATATATATATATATATATATATATATATATATATATATATATATAAATCTATATATATATATATATATATAAATCTACCTAAACCTATAGGCAATTGAAACAATTTGCTTCATTCTTGATAGGAAAATACTATAAAAAATACTATTAAATAACAGGATAAAAGGAATCGTCATACCCCCTTAATGTTTTAATGTTTTTTTAATATAGCTTTATTTCCACCTTGTTCATCCTAGGCTACACCTGAATACAGTAAGGTCTGAGTAAAAGCAGGCATCTGATGTACGAATGTACATTTTGAATCTTTCGATTGCCATCAATATTCGACCATGTATTGCTTTTATTATAGCAAGACTTGTGGAAATTGTATGGCAGCATAATATGAGTGGTACCTCTTCTCTGGTGTCATCCTCAAACGGTGGTTGTACTGCTCTCACTCGCTGAAGCAGCCGAATTTCAGAATTGAGTTTACTTAGATTGCTTGCTCCAACGTAGAGATAGTTGCTTGTGTCTATCCAGTTTCCTTTGTTAATTTTGCACATAAAAAGCGTGATTTATTTGCTTTTAATCTATAGGGTATGTATTTTAAATAAAGGCATTCAGCAGCGGAGAGAGCTGATGGCAGACATTTAATCGAATAAAACATACAGGTAACAGACTAAAACGTCGCGATCAAGAAAGCATTTACACCAGCGGCGTCTTCCAAGAGATCAGGGTATTTAGAATCGTGTTTGAATTCTCCCTCACCCAGATTAAGGAACGTGACCTTGTCGGTATGCTGAAGTTATCCTCTCCACTAAGCATTTTATAGTCAACCTGAGCAAATTGGGTCGAGTCATACACACCTGTTATAAAGACTTTATAATATGAACAACAACCTAACAATAATAGAATGACAAATTGCCTAGTAACAATACAACTGATTCAGCCTACTAGCCTAATACTTGCCTAGGCTACTAATAACAATAGTATGTACTATAATTGTATTTATAAATAAACACTAAAGAATGGTAAGAAAACAAAAAGCAGACGGGCAAGACATGGTGAAATTGTTATGCGATATGTCTTGAGTTTGTTCAGGTTAAAAGATTGTTCTGAAATGCAAACCCTCAATGAAACGGCAGATGGCAATGTAGGCCTACACACGTACAATATGAGTAAAAAACGAAGGCAGTAAAAAGTGTTAATTTGTTGTGTAGGACTATTTTTTATTAACATCCCTACTGAAAGTAGATCAGGATCTTTATGGATCATTTCCTCTCCAATATGTCTCAGCATATGAATAACTGAAAATGGCTAACTATTTACATTAAGGTATAGGGCCTACTTGAAATTATGTATAAAAGAGTTTACGTAGGTATACTGTAACGGTTAATGATTAGATTAATCCAATATAATTTATGCATCTATAAATAAACACATTGATATGTGTCCTTGTCATTAGCTGCATGCACTGGCAATAATAACAGGCTAATTATCAATGGGCTACAGTGAAGTCACATAAACTCACTATTTGGCAAGGAACAAAAAAACAAGCACACAATTTTAACCTATGTGTTTTAACGGTTTATTACAGATTCATAAACTATTCATAAACCCCATATACAATAATTTGTAACGGTTTATGAATAAATCCTATTAAGCAGACTAGTTACCGAAATATATGTAGGCTAGCCTATACTTTGGCTGGGAAAGATGGTGAGACTCAAAGCATCTTGATTGAAAAAGTATCCTACAATTGTTGCTCCTCGCTAGGGGCGCTGGTTGAACACAGTGCAATAGAGAATACAATGTAGCCACTCAGTGTCAGCCAAATCCATGATATTAACACAATCTAAAGAGCAAGGGGAGTTTCCAAAGTCATCAAACCCGTCCAACTTTCTCATTTACAGCTATAGACCACTGAAAATGGATCCTATTAGGGCTGCTGTTCCTTTGCTATGGCTTTCCCTGTGCTTTGGGAATATTCTGGAGGCAGCGGTACTTGGATCATTGCAGTACCCCTCCGGTGCGGATGATAACGGGCTTGTTTCACATCTGGATGAGCGGAGTCGCAGAGAGCCGACAGCGGTGTCCAGGAAAGACCCTCCGATAAATGATACTATCGTCCCCCATGAGTATATGGTATCTCTATACAGGACACTATCTGAGATAGAGAGCAGAGGGCTTAACAGCAGTGTTCCTCGCACCGCAAGACACGCCAACACGGTGACCAGTTTCGTGGATCAAGGAAAAGGTGGGTGAAAGTGAAATCAGTAGGTTTATTATTATCACTCAAGGTATACTTAATCATGGTGGTTGCCATTTATTTTGGGTTTGAAGGCAATTCAAATAGCTGACTCTACTGGACGTAATAAATTAATTGTGATTAATGGGTTACAATCAATCAGTTATCCAAATATCCATAGGCTACTGCAAATTGCTGTATTATAGGTCAACCTATTTGGACAAGTCTGTGTTGGAAAATTATATGGTAAATACGAGACAACTGATTTGGGAGTATTTAGAAAAATGTCTGTCATTGGGTTTAAAAAAAACTTTTTTGCCATTTAAAAAAACATGATTTCCCCTCATTAATTAAAATAGAAACATTGAATTGCAATATCTTGAAAAACCTGATAACCTTACAGCGAATTGCTTGACAATTTCCTTCTCCAGCAGTCATTATTTTAAGATGAATGCATTCATTTGAAATGCTCCCCTACGCCACATCCCAACATCTGTCACGTTGGCAACAATGCGTTATTGAAAAGTATTAAGGAGTCTAAAGTAGGCTACCTACAACTGAAACATTAGTCTATTTGGGGAGGTAGCCTACATTTGTTTCACATTTATATGGGAGTTTTCTAAATACTCTAAATACTTCCAACGAAATATGAAGTCAAATGTCTCGTATTTCTAACATCTGTGATGTATAAACCTCACTGGCACCTTGAGCTAAACACTTCGAAAAGGCCTGCTTTCCCCGAGTCCAGGTGTTGCTGATAAAAACATACTTGTAATTTAAAACGGGTGTTCACATAGAATATTTGTTTGAATAAGTATAGTCTGTCAGTAGGCCTATTCCATCAAAGTAAATAGCAGGAATACAAGTACCTAAACTATGTCCAAAACTGTTTTTTATTGGGCATAGTGCAATTTGTTAATCAGGATTTTTAAGGAATACGTTTTCATGTAAATATAATAACAATGACACTGTTTTAGGTTCATGTAAACCTATACATTATAACAACAACAATAATAGTAACTATAATAACAACAATAACAATAACAGCAAGGATTATTCAACATTTTGGTTTGTAGACCTATGGCAAGGAATTATTTCTCTACTTCCTCTCAAAACATGTTATAACTGTGTGTTATTCTTGTGTGTTAAGAAATGTGTTATTATTTTCAAAGGACTATAGTCATTTTACATAATCTTTTTGATGATTCCAAACTTGTTTTAAAGAACAAACACAATTAGAAGGTAAAAGTGGAGGTAATTAAAACATTTTTTAAACTAGATTCCAAAACAGGCATGAACATCTTTTCGGTCTTAATGCACAATCATTTAAATGCATCAGAGATGAGAAGTATCATTTCCTTGTATTTTGGTTTCAAAGTCAGCAATTAGTAGTAGTCTTAAGAGACAATATTATAGTTTTTTATTGATGTAATTTAGTTTTGCCAACAAAGTAATCTAGTCAATGTGCACCTATGTGTGAGTTTAACTGTGTGCACTGACTTTCCTATTCACTTGCCCCCATAAAGCTCACAGAGCAAGTTCACGTCAGGTACATGTAGACACAGAATATATGAAAAGAATGCAGCTTTATCTTTTATTCACTGAGATTACAACATAGTCTGGGTTATGTCATTGTTTTGTTTTGCAAGCGGATATTTGCTAGGATAGTGCTGCTCCCTTCACCTTTCATTGTCTGGGTATTCCACTTAAGCCTGCCTGGCTGGTCTTTCTCAGAGGGGGACAAGGGGTAGAGATCATCTGCACTCAACAAAGGCTTGAATGTCCTTTTCCAGCAGGAGCCTCACTGTGCACAATTCCATTTATTTTGAGGTCCCTTCCATAATGCATCGATGACACGACACCACAATCTGGCCTTGGATTCTTATGCTACCCATCTGTATTGGAGAAGAAAGCCCCTTCATGTTTTAACCATGGAACTGCGGTTTCGTCCTCAGGTTGCACCGTATCCCAAGACCTCTTGCTTGGGTTGAATGTCAACATGAAAACTTTTGAAAGTTAGGCGATAGTCTGTTCCCTCTTAGCAAGCTTTCCCCCCTGCCAATTGCCACATCTCCGTCATGGTTGCAACTGTGGTATGGCTGATGCTGTGAATAGCTGTTACGTGCCAAACTGAATTCTCTGGGGAGGGAGGACGTAGACGTGACTAACATATCAGATGCATAGAAATTATTTAAATATTATTTTGTTTGTCTTTCTTTTTCATGTATGTGATACTTCAGGTGAGTGTCAGGTTTCTGTTTGTTTGTGGACTATAGCTGTTTGTGCACCCATCACTATATGAAATCCAAACATTCTACTAAATATACATTACATCCCCATCACTTTGGTGTGTTCAAATCTCTAAAGCCACCACTTTCTCTCTATGAGAAATATGGACCGAAGGAGGAAGAAAGGAAGGGAACTGAGGCCACTTCAGTTTCAGTTTCTCCAGTGTCTCGCCAAACCCTCCTCTCACTCAATCAGTGTAATTAGCACATACTGCCAAGGACTTGAGCCTGCCTACAGGTCAGCCAAGTGCTTTCCTCCTGGCCTGCTCCTGCAGCTTTTGTCAGCTCTGTTGCTTGCATGTGGAAACGGTATTCCCACCGAGGGGGAGACACACAGACAGGGCTTCATGGCCACAGGCTTTCTGTCTAGCGTAGAGAGCCACTGCACTTGACCAAAGGGGAGTTCCTGCCAAACGTTGAAGACTTGTTTACATATGGCCGCAGACACTCAAAGAGATTTAAGTCAGCTGACGTCCAGTGCTTGGTTTGCGTTCCCCACCCTCTTTTGGAATAGGTGTGTTTTAATAACTGTGTATGTGTGTGTTAGTGTTAGATTCAAGTGACTAGCCTGTGTTTGATTCCACTACAGATCACTCCTCCTGGGGAAGTGGCCAGCGCTATCTCTTCGACCTCTCCAGTCTGTCCAGGACTGATGAGCTTGTGGAGGCAGAACTGAGGATCCTGAGAAAGCCACTGTTGGATCTCCTTCCTGTGCTGACATGGGGCAGGAATCTTTATCGCCTCCTCCTCTACACTTGTTCGTCTGAGGGGAACTCTGGGAGACGGCTGCTGGATTCCAGGACAGTCGACGTTCTGGATGGCGAGCCTCCCAAATGGGATGTATTTGACGTGTGGGCAAGCGTGAAGGCTCGACGAAGGAGCCACAGGACAGCAGCGAGCAACGACCTCCTTGTGGCCTGCTTTGACCTGCTGGTCGTTTCGGAGTTGACCAAAGAGGCAGCCAACCCTCTTACAGTAGGGCTGGGACGCCGGTCTCGGCAGCCCCAGGAGAGGGCCTTGCTGGTGGCTTTTTCTCGCACCCGCAGGAAAGAGAACCTGTTCAAGGAGATCAGGGAGCAGATAAAGGCAGTGCGAGGAGACATGGGTTTTCTGGATCCTTTGGACCTCTCTGGTGACGTGGTTGGTCACCTATCCAGGCGTCGCAGACGCCGGACTGCCCTGACCAGCAGATCTATAGGTGGAGCTGGTGGGGGAGGAGGAGGCGTCGGTGCTGGAGGAGGTGGAGGAGGAAGGAGTGGTGGAGGCAGCGGGCGCAGGAAGACTCGATGCAGCCGCAGGCAGCTCCATGTCAACTTCAAGGAGTTGGGCTGGGACGACTGGATCATCGCACCGCTGGATTATGAGGCGCACCACTGTGAGGGCGTGTGTGACTTTCCGCTGCGCTCACACCTGGAGCCAACAAATCACGCCATCATTCAGACACTTATGAACTCTATGGACCCTGACTCCAGCCCTCCCAGCTGCTGTGTCCCCTCCAAACTCAGCCCCATCAGCATCCTCTACATTGACTCTGGCAACAATGTGGTCTACAAGCAGTATGAGGACATGGTGGTGGAGAGCTGTGGCTGCAGGTAGCATTGCGACAGAGGGGGATGTCTGATTGTCTTGTCGGAAAATCAATTGGTGGTTTGATGCGCTTGTTAACGCAGGCCTCCCCTATTTCTTCCCCCTAAACCAACTGTATTTTGTGATTTGCTGAAAAAAGTCCCGACAAGTATGCTCATTACTGATCTGCCTTAACTTGAGTGGAACATAATCTAATTTGCTGCTTAATTTATTAGAATTTGTCATTGAGCTGCTATTTAATTTCATGAGCTCTTTAGCATTTCTTTACTCATAACATGCTCCGTCTCTCTCTCTCTCTCTCTCTCTCTCTCTCTCTCTCTCTCTGTCCCCTTGGCTCTGCATGTTGTTCGATGCTGTCAACCTTAGTAAATATCCCATTCTTAAACAACTGCTATGCTTCTGACTTTGGTTCTAATACATTACTTTAGTAATCCATTTATGATAAAGTGTATAAAACATCAGCCCTAGCTTTAAATTTGCTGAACAGCAGACAGAATGAATTGAAATGAACAAAACCCCAGACTTCTAGCGTTATGACAACAGCGTTAGAGTACATGTGTGTGCCTATAAGAGAGGCATGGGAGTAAATGATTTGATATCTTTAACTATCAGAAGACATTGTAAGACAGTTTTAGTTCCCTGAACTGCTCCCACTGTGCTTGCTCTTAACTAAAACAACATTTCAAATGTATGGGAGGACACAATCAAAAAGGACTTTTGAATATTGCAGTTTGCATCACACAAGACCCTACCGTCATCTCTTGGACATGTTTTAGATAATGCTGCTGTCAGTATTGAAAAATCTGGACATTGTTATGCATCTCTTTAGCAAGACAGAAAACGTCTCCCATTTATGGAGCTGTCTGCTGTAGAAACCTCTGTCTATCAGCCCAACTTGGAGGAACCGTGATCTTTAGTTAGGGATATGCTATAGGACCCATTTACACAGTTAACTTAGAAAAATAGCTGTGTCACAATGCATTTGCTTATATCACTCTATATCATTACTATGCAAAGATCAGAGGTATATGATATGGAACATTTAAGGTATGAATGAAGGCGGTATGAATGAAGGGCGACAAGGTGAATTTGAAGCAGATTTTTATGGCATGACTCCGATTTATTATTGCTTGCAACTGAGAAATTTCGTTTTTTTGCAGTAGGCTTTCTACTACAGCTGGTAATGTACATGACTTAAACAAGCAGATCCCGTGCTAACTTTGATTGATATGGCGATTCATTTCCCTGTCAACAGCACAGAAGGCTATATAATGTCCATAGGAATTCCTTGTCAGGGAAATGGAACATTGGAATTCACCATTTAACACTCCAGGTACTGAATTATAAGAGCACATGATTTTGCTAAATACTATTGATCAAACAGCAACATGTGTTGGTCTTTGGATGTAATTTCCATCTATTCCATTTTATTTTAGAGTTCAGTCCAGAGTGGCATGTTAGCCTGCTGGTCCAAATACACTATATATACAAAAGTATGTGGACACCCCTTCAAATTAGTTAACTTGGCTATTTCAGACACACCCATTGCTGAAAGGTGTATACAATAGAGCACACAGCCATTCAATCTCCATAGACAAACATTGGCAGTAGAATGGCTTTACTGAAGAGCTCAGTGACTTTCAACACGGCACCGTCATAGGATGCCACCTTTCCAACAAGTCAGTTTGTCAAATTTCTGCACTGCTAGAGCTGCCCCGGGTCAACTGTAAGTGCTGTTATTGTGAGTGGAAATGTCTAGGAGCAACAACGGCTCAGCCGCGAAGTGGTAGGCCACACAAGCTCACAGAATGGGAGCACTGAGTGCTGAAGCGCGTAGGGCGTAACAATCGTCTGTCCTCGGTTGCAACACTCACTACCGAGTTCCAAACTGCCTCTGGAAGCAACGTCAGCACACTAACTGTTTGTCTGGAGCTTCATGAAATGGGTTTCCATGGCAGAGCAGCCGCACACAAGCCTTAAATCACCATGCGCAATGCCAAGCGTCGGCCGGAGTGGTGTAAAGTTCGCCGCCATTGGACTATGGAGCAGTGGAAACGTGTTCTCTGGAGTGATGAATCACGCTTCACCATCTGGCAGTTCGACGGACAAATCTGGGTTTGGCAGATGCCAGGAGAAGGCTACCTGCCCCAATGCATAGTGCCAACTATAAAGATTGGTGGAGGAGGAATAATGGTCTTGGCTGTTTTTCATGGTTCGGGCTAGGCCCCTTAGTTCCAGTGAAGGGAATCTTAATGCTACATCCAACAATGCCATTCTAGATGATTCTGTGCTTCCAACTTTGCGGAAAAGCGAGGTCCATACAGAAATGGTTTGTCAAGATCGGTGTGGAAAAACATGACTGGCCTGCACAGAGCCCTGACCTCAACCCCATCGATCACCTTTGGGATGAATTGGAACGCCGACTGCGAGCCAGGCCTAATAGCCCAACATCAGTGCCCGACCTCGCTAATGCTCTTGTGGCTGAATGGAAGCAAGTCCCTGCAGCAATGTTCCAACATCTAGTGGAAAGCCTTCCCGGAAGAGTGGAGGCTGTTATAGCAGCAAAGGGGGTACCAACTCCAATTTAATGCCCAAGATTTTAGAATGAGATGTTCCATGAGCAGGTGTCTACATACTTTTGGTCATGTAGTGTATGTTTGTGCTTTAGCCAACTCTTCCCTGCCGTGTTTGTTCATTGTCATTCCAAACATACAGGTATCACAGCAAGAAATAAGTTATTACCTGCTTTTCAAAGGTGGTAATTAAGTGTAAATTCCCCACTGTATATTATTTCGCAAATCCCAGTGGAATCACATTAAT
Organism: Salvelinus alpinus; assembly: GCF_045679555.1. Classification (NCBI taxonomy): domain Eukaryota; kingdom Metazoa; phylum Chordata; class Actinopteri; order Salmoniformes; family Salmonidae; genus Salvelinus; species Salvelinus alpinus. The sequence continues at coordinate 15,142,368 of NC_092110.1, read as the reverse complement.
ACAAGGTAACTAAATATGCACAGTCAACACATAGGAAACAAAACCACTTGCAAAGTGTAAACTAGGCACAGATCATATGTGGTGTCCTTAGGAGAGAACTCCCTTGCAGATATTTCATAGTATTGGTGAAAGAGATCAGCCTTTTGCATCACACTCTCTCTGTAATATATTTAACACTGTTTGTGGTTACGTCATATCACTGAGTCTCAGTTTAAATGTAATTATATTTCCTGTAATTCCAAGTCAAATTCAAACAAAGATTCTTGAATATAATTTGAAATGACCAAACCATTCTGTCTGCATTGACTCCCGTGTGGTGTACCAACATTTATGTACATTTAGTTGTATTTCTTCAAATAGATATATTCCCATGTTTTTGCACAAAAGGCAAATAGTCGATAATTTATGACTACAGACTAGTGCATTTCTAAGTACAGGAGTATTTGTACTGATATACAATATGTGAGTCAAATGTAATGTACTAATTATCATATTTGAGTGTTTGCTTCTTTTGTTTGGAATTCTGTTTGTTAAAATATTTCATTTCATTTCTAACCAAAATCCAAAGCAGCTTTCATGCATTTTGTTCCACATGTTTTAGTCCAAACCAGAGATTGTTTACTTTTTACGGTTTTCTTTTACGATTATGTTAAACCGATTTGGTTCTTTATGAATTAAAACAAAATCCTGCAAAACGGACTATAGTGGCATTTTGAACTAAGGACTACGCTCAAAAACAAACAAGAAATTCTCTGCTTGTGTTATATTTTCAAACAGCAGAGGAGATTTAGTGGCACATAATTTCCAGGAGGCCGATACATGGCTATAATGCAACTCTCCAAACATTGAATTCACCTAACATTCATTGATCAATAGCAATGTTTGAATCAATTTTCCAGAGTTTTTATTTAAATGTAAACATGAAACTGCCCAAACATTAAGAAAAAGGGGGTGTAATGATACAACTTCCTGTAAATTCCTGTTGCACATATTTTCGATGGAAACATGATTACTATCAAAGTTACCCTCCTTTTTGAATATCTTTTCAACTGCAGTGACATTCTGCTCAGTGGAAAATAGTTACCATAAGAGCTTCTTGATTAGCGTGTATACCCTTTATCTAAATTACATCAATACGGCAAAGGATAATAAAACAAAAGTGGCAGGCAGAAAATAAACCCCAAAAGCTAATTTAGTCCAGAGAGTAGCTCCTCTGGTATGCTATGCCTTGATATTAGATACATTTGTATTTTTTCCACTTTGTTTGTGTGCGTGTCCTATTACAGCTACTTTGTATGACTGGTTTTTTTCTGCTTCTTTGTGATCCATAATGCCAAACACATTTTCATGAAAATGGCAGGACAAGGAAGTGATTGAGCTGTTCCATACTTCATTTCATGTTTACTTCAGCAAGCTTGTCTTAGCATGTCCATTGTCTTGAAATAGTATTCCCCTGCACAGTTGTTACATTTTGTTGCACATTTTGCGACTGAAAATCTGTGGCAAGACAGAGTTTGCTGTAAATCAACGATCCCCATCCAACTTGACAAAGCTTGAGCAATTTTGCCAAGAACAATGGACACATGTTAGGATTTGGTGTTGAGTGTTGTAAAGATCATTGGGGGAAAATGCCTCAAAATCCTAGACTCTAACGCAACAAAAGGTGAAAGCTGTGCAATGGTTAGGATGGATGTTGTTTCAAGACTCATGGATGCTTCACGAGTACAAAGTGTTGTTGTGAACATCTGACCGACTCCCGGGTCGGCTTATCCAAGGATGGTCTCTCTTCCAAATGCACTGTGGGAGGTATTCTGACTTGAGATCTGCATGCTCTATTCTAATTTAACAATATCATCAGTTGCGGTTTGACCTGGGCAATGTTAAAGTTAGTAGCTGTTAACACTGACAAAATATATTTTGAGTTTTGTTTGTGTAAGAGCATTGGTTTGTTATTGAATTGGGATTCTGATATGAAATTCACAGATCTTAACAACATCTATGCAATGTGTATTTCGCCATAATTCTGCTTTAACCTAATCAAATATGATGTCTTCCCCATGCTTTTCAAGGGAAATTCAGATAAAGGTAACCTTTTCCTTTTCATTCTCCTCCTTTCCACATTTATTGATTGGATTTATTGAATATTAGAGAGCATTTGATTTCTGGCAAGAAACACAAATTGTATGAAAGTCCCCCACATATTTTTTAAAGACATGTAAGCTTCTGTATAAAGATCATTGTACAAGTGAAAGCTTGTTGAAGTTCATATTTTGTTGAGAAGGGAAATGTTTGAGATTTAACCGTTAGACGGCCATTAGTTTTTTATGTGTTCATGTAAAATGCACTGTGTGTATGTATGTATGTATTCTATGGGTTATAAAGGTCTGTACATAATGTAAATTAACTGTAAACAGCTCTTTTCTCTTTTGGAAATATTTTATAGTAGTATATATTTGAAAAAGTATATGTAAGCACACTTTTTATCCTCATTTTATGTTCACCAGTTTTTTTTGTAAAGATTATTTTATTAAATATTGTATTCATAATAATATGAATAATCTTCCTTTGAGTCTTCCTGTAAGTGACTTTGAGAGCCTTAGTAATACAGGTAAGAGCAAAAACTGTGACAACCACGGTCTTCCCTGTATAGCACTAGCTAGATTTGAAACACAGACTTTTTGACCTTGGGACAAAAAGAACCCACACAGTGCCTTCAGAAAGTATTCACACCCTTAGACTTTTAAAAAGTTTTGTCGTCTTACAAAGTGGAATTAAAATGGATTTGTCCTTTTTTGTCAATGATCTACACAAAATACTGTCAAAGTGGAAGAAAAAATATATTATTTGTAAAAAAAATGCATGTAAAATAAAACATAATATATCTTGTTTAGATAAGTATTTAACCCTCTGAGTCAATACATGTTAGAATCACCTTTGGCAATGATTACAGCTGTGAGTCTTTCTGGGTAAGTCTCTAAGAGTTTAGCACACCTGGATTGTACAATATTTGCACATTATTCTTTTTAAAATTCTTCAAGCTCAGTTAAGTTGGTTGTTGATCATTGCTAAAGAGCCATTTTCAAGTCTTGCCATAGATTTTCAAGCCGATTTAAGTCAAAACTGTAAGTAGGCCACCCAGAAACATTCAACTCCAGTGTATATTTGGCCTTGTGTTTTAGGTAATTGTCCTACTGAAAGGTGAATTTGTCTCCCAGTGTCTGTTGGAAAGCAGACTGAACCAGGTTTTCTTCTAGGATTTTACCTGTGCTTAGCTCTATTACGTTTATTTTTTATTCTAAAAAACTCCCTAGTGCTTACCGATGACAAGCATACACATAGTATGATACAGCCACCACCATGCTTAAAAATATGAAGAGAGGTACGCAGTGTTGTGTTGTGTTGTATTTGCCCCAAATAGAATGCTTTGAATTCAGGACATGAAGTTAATTTCTTTGCCACATTTTTTGCAGTTTTACTTAAGTGCCTTATTGCAAATAGGATGCATGTTTTAGAATATTTGTATTCTGTACAGTGTTCCTTCTTTTCACTCTGTCATTTAAGTTAGTATTGTGGAGTAACTACAATGTTGTTGATCCATCCTCAGCTCTCTCTTATCACAGCCATTAAACTTTGTAACTGTTTTAAAGTCAACATTGGCCTCATAATGAAATCCCTGAGCGGTTTCCTTCTTCTCCGGCAATTGAGTTAGGAAGGACGCCTGTATCTTTGTAGTGACTGCGTGTATTGATACACCATCCAAAGTGTAATTAATAACTTCACCATGCTCAAAGGGATATTCAATGTCTGCTTTTTTAATAGGTGCCCTTCGTTGCGAGGCATTGGAAAACCTACCTGGTCTTTGTGGTTGAATCTATGTTTGAAATACACTGCTCGACTGAGGGACCAAACAGATAATTGTATGAGGTAGTCATTAAAAAATCATGTTAAACACTATTATTGCACAAAGTGTTCATGCAACTTATTATGTGACTTGTTAAGCACATTTTTACTCATTAACTTGATTAGGCGCGCCATAACAAAGGGGGTTGAATACTTATGGACTCAAGACAATTCAGCTTTTCATTTGAATTAATTTGTAAACATATCAAAAAACATAATTCCACTTTGACATTGTAGGCACAACATAATGTGGAAAATGTTGAGGGGTGTGAATACTTTCTTCAGGCACTGTAGTTGTTGTTGTGGGATTTGGAAATGAAATGATGTAATTTAGTTATAAACATTTGAGGAAGGCTGAAAAGAAGCTACTGTATCAATGTCAAAACAAAACATAACAAAGGGAAACAATAAAGGGACTTTGTAAAATTATGATTTGTTGCAGACGATGGTGGAACAGGAGAAATACAGAATATTTCTGGATATTTTTTTGTCCCCGCAAGGGGACCTGCACCACTAAAGACACATAACACAGTAATGCTTGTTTGATTTTGCCACAGTTTAAACCACCAGGGCAGGATTACTCTATTTCCCGCCACAAAATACCCTTGTCTCATGGTTTAAATCAAGGATAAGTTAATTAAGGGGTTTTGTCATTCCTTTTGATGGGGCCAAAGAGGGAGATTAAAGTAGGCTTGGTTTACACAGGGATTCTTTCCTCCAATGTCTCCACAATGCAGCTGGTGATGGTTTTCTCTAGGGAGATGTTTCCCTCTATGTTTTCCATAAGTAAAAACTAGCATGGGGTTTGGGTAGGGTAAGATATGACATCTACCTAAAGCAGATCTTTGATAGAGCATGCACAGGCACCTTGGCCGTCAGTCCATGGTCAATGCCAAGTCCATTCACAGAAAAATCTAAACGATGACCACGAGGGATATAACAATGTGTAGCCAATGCTCAGACCAAGATTTAGTCCTCAGAACTTCAATGGAGTTCAATCCATTGGTGTCATTCCTGAGCTTGAGTTGATTTAAATCAAGCAAAAACAAAATATGGACTCCTTCAAAAAACATTTAGATTTTAGATGACTTTGTCCAAAGGCAAATTAAGAACCTTTTCTTTTTTACAGTCCTAGAATTTGAAAGCCTTCAGATGTCAGCAAGCTCAACACATCCTTCCTGACCCAAAAAGGGTTGACCGCTTACTCTGACAAAAGCAAACTCTTACTTCCAAGATTAGTATATTTTTGTCAAATAATTGATTTTGTATTCAAAACTCAAAGAGATCGCCTTCACTTAAGCAGTCAATAAATTGTTAAATTCCAATAATTGTCCAGGTTCAGAAAAACTTACATTAAAGTACTGCAATTCTGGCAACGTTGATACACTGTGAGAAACTCATATTTTGAGATCAGGTCCCCTCTGTCCATATAATCATATTAATTTAAGATTTAAAAGGCAAAACCGATCAGAACTCCTACTCTGAGACTCTTTATAGAGGCCCTGGAGTGTTTTTGGTGCCTGCCTCTGTAAAACACGACTGAGGGAAATGCCACTTCATCTTCAGAATGGGGATAATTGTCCTGAATCAGCTCTTGTGTGTTTTGGCTGCACATGTCTGTCTCTATTGCCATCTTGTTGTACTTTTATGGAAGAAATTGACTATTTAACCCCTCCTTCTAAGAGGCGGAAAAAAGTCACAGGATTTTCTGAACTGTGGGCAATTTGATATAAAGGGACCATGCCATGGCTTTAAAAGGGTATGCTGAAATGTCAGAGCAAATATTAACTCACACACCACTACATTGTCTTTCTTTGTGGAGCTGGGAAATAGAATTTAAAAACCCAATAGTTAGTCATCAATGATACATTACTTTGTCTCACAAATTATATATATTTTTAAGGAAATGTGAAAGTAGAGGCACTGCAATCACAAAGCAAGTCAATGGATGTGAAAGAACATACATTCCCCAGATAAATACTTTTCCTTCATTTATTTCAATTCGAAATATTTACATAGAACAAAAGCTGTCACTTTTTAATAATTATATATATATTACACATACATACACACACACAGTACCAGTCAAAAGTTTTGACACACCTACTCATTCCAGGGATTTTCTTCATTTTTTACATTGTAGAATAATAGTGAAGACATCAAAACTATGAAATAACACATATGGAATCATGTAGTAATCAAAAAAGTGTTAAACAAATCAAATATATTTTAGATTCTTCAAAGTAGCCATCCTTTGCATTGATGACAGCTTTGCACACTCTTGGCATTCTCTCAACCAGCTTCATGAGATAGTCACCTGGAATGCATTTCAATTAACATGTGTGCCTTGTTAAAAGTTAATTTGTGAAATTTCTTTCCTTCTTAATGCGTTTGAGCCAATCAGTTGTGTTGTGACAAGGTAGGGGTGGTATACAGAAGATAGCCCTATTTGGTAAAATACCAAGTACATATTATGGCAAGATTAGCTCAAATAAGCAAAGAGAAACAACAGTCCATCATTACGTTAAGACATGAAGGTCAGCCAATCCGGAAAATTTCAAGAACTTTGAAAGTTTCTTCAAGTGCAGTCGCAAAAACCATCAAACGCTATGATGAAACTGGATCTCATGAGGACCACCACAGGAAAGGAAGACCCAGAGTTACCTCTGCTGCAGAGGACAAGTTCATTAGAGTTAACTGCACCTCAGATTGCAGCCCAAAGAAATCCTTCACAGAGTTCAAGTAACATATACTATGCCAAGAGTGTGCAAAGCTGTCATCAAGGCAAAGGGTGGTTACTTTGAAGAATCTAAAATCTAAAATATATTTTTGGTTACTACATGATTCCATGTGTGTTATTTCATAGTTTTGATGTATTCACTATTATTCTACAATGTAGAAAATAGTAAAAATAAAGAAAAACCCTGGAATGAGTAGGTGTGTCCAAACTTTTGACTAGTACTGTATATATATTTGATTTCATATTTTTCATGACAATTACAAAACATTTAGTTAATACAGGGTACATAATGATTAGTAATTTAAAGTAATATAATCTAAAGTAATGTAAAACCAAATTTACACATGAGCACAACTCAATTTTTTTTTGTAGAGGATCAACCACCAATTGCTTTGTTTAATGAATTTATGTTAGTCTCTGTATCTGAAATCCTTTCTATTGCATTGCAGTCATGACAAGGATGAACGAAACCCCATCTAGTCTGTAACTCTCTCTCCCTCTCCGCCCAGATCTCATCCATCACACTGGTATAAACAACATTAGTCTCAGTGTGTATTCAACAGGAGCCTAAGCCTCAGATAACACTAAGCCTTCCATATTCATTTGCATTTCAAAATGGGCAGATATCAAATGCATCCAGACAACTAATAAACCAAGATTCCCCATCAAACACATAAATTAAGGAAGGCTTTTTGAAGAGCTTTCCTGTAAATGGTTACATCACCAGTGGCTGGTGGCCAACAGTGGAAGGAGTGCTCGGTCAGAGGTTGGAGGTCAAAGATGAACACTAAGTCTGCAGATTCCTTTGTCAGAAATAGACTTTCTTAGATTTCCAAAATATAGGAAATCCAACTTTAGTTGGAGTTAACCTTTTGGAATGATGCGCATGCCTTGTTATTTCATCACAGATGTATGGCTAAATTCAATCAAACATGCACTAAAAACACATTGTTCCGGCACTGCACTGTAGGGCAGGAAATGGAGACAAGTTATCTGTATCAGGCTGTGTTGACAGAACACAGAAAAATATAAATCAAATAAAACCATCGAGTTGATCTGCCAACACATTTTGCCATGTGCAATCAAACATGTTCAACACGTGTCTGGGATAATTCAGAAACAGCATTCTTTTTTTCCATGCATCAGGAAAGCATGGTTGAGTTAATATGTCTTTGAGTTTGTTTGACACTAATGTGCATTTTTGCAAAACAAAAAGGATGCTGTTTTTGATTGAATAGTGCCATATGTTACATTACATTACAGGGTAATTAAGAACCTATGAACTAATCAAATGTATAAATAGATTCCAGCTGATTTCTCTTGGTCCTCTTCAGCAAACACATACCATTACTTTACAAAGTGAAGTATCACAATTTCCTGCCAACCCAACAAAAATTTGGTAACAACAAATACATATTTATATGATTGGTGGTCCAATAAAGATATAACGCGATACGCAAATCAATACAATTAGAATTAATAATCGTATCAAAGTTTTGGTCATTATACATTACTTAGCTATACAGTATATTGAAATAAAAACTTATTTTAAAATTTTAAATCGGGAAAGAAAACAGACAGAACAAAGTTTGGGGTCCAATGTCAAAATACAAGTCAATTTTGGGATTTTCATAAAAACTATGTGGTTGTTGAAGCCTACCTGATATCTCTGTAACTATAAGGCAGTGATGGTACTGTAGTGGCTATAATCACACGTTATAGCCTAGGGAACTAGTTTAGTGCTTAAAGAGCTTTGACAATGATTTGGACAAATATCTCATTCTTTCATTTCACTACCAGATGTCATCACTCCTTAAAAGTTTTACATTAATTTAGGTAACATAAACCCGACAACATCATTATCCAATTGATATTTCGATGACAATTTCCTTAAATCACGGTCACACTGTCATGCTGCTTGGAGCGTATTTGAAACTAGCTCCATGTTTGCAAATCTTTGCGGATCCATTCAAAGATCATACCAGCCACTTCCTTTCCTGCGTCCAAGACGAAGGCATGACGAATTCCTCGACTACACAGTCTGATGTCTCCCTCTGGAAACTTCTTCTTGATCTCCTGATAATACTGCACAGGGCACCAGTGGTCACTGGCTCCATAGTAAAACACAAGCTGAACAGAGGAATGACAAAATATCCATAACTAACATAGCATTAACACTTTTCATTATGAATTTACAACTCCATTTGATCTGTGGATACACTTGGCACTGGAAGATTCAAAGGTTTTCATTCACTTATTTTAATTCTCCTTTTTAACCGACAATAGATGAAGTCCAAAGACTGTCAACCAGTGCAGATCCATCGCCTCCGCCCATCCTCTGTGAGGATGGGGATTCTGGTTAATATCACAGAGAGAGAAGGAGTACACTAGCGAGAACACATACACGCATGCACACACACTGAAGGGGATACACATTATTCTTGATGAAAAAATGGATAAGAATAAAGTGGGAGAGAGAGAGAGAGAGAACGTTGGGCTCAATTCAGAATTTTGGAATTGACTCGCATTCACCTCATGAGTTGAAATCCAATTGAATTGGCCACACCACATGGGATGTAGAATTTTAATTTGAGTGAAAGGAAGTAGAATTTAATTCAGTGCAATTCAAATAAATTCTACTCAGTCATAAAACATGAGAGTTTCATTGAATCTGACAGGTCACACTTCCAGATACCAAAGAATACATCACTTTTCTCTGGAAACAAGGTTCCTTATACTCCTTTAGCCTTAGTGCTAAAGAATAGGCAATTATATTTCCATTAATAAAAACTTAAATTCAAATTCAGTTCAAATACAAGAATTTAATTGGAATATGTGAGGCATCCTCAATTTAATTCTGATTTGAGCCCAACCCTGATAGAGACAGTGGAAGGGGGATCCTTACAGTGACACCTGCTATTATAATCTGACCACACCCTCTGCACATTAACTATGAAGCTTATCTCCCTTTGATCAGCTTGAATGTGACACTCACCTCTCCACTCTCTTTGAAAAGGAAGAAAAGGAGTATCTGCCATTTAATGTCTGGCTTTTGTCTACTGTGTATGTGTGTGTGTTCGAGAAAGAGAGAGTGTATGTGTGAGAATGTTATAGCTACAGAGAGTGTAACCCATAAAATATTCACATCTGCCAACAAGGAAACATTAAAACGTGAGGGTATATGAACAGCAGATTTATGAGGCTTATAAAATGGATCAACTGAGACATCTCTTAACTGCAGTTTGTAAGTGTTCCACTGCATTGGGCCAAGAGTCCTCAGGAGTTCAACACCTCCCTGTGAATAGGTAATGGGAAGGTAAATGGATGGTGTGTAGGAGGATATGTTGCAGGTCCTCCAGTAGTTTAAATGGGTCAGAGAGGGACTAACACTTTGAAGGACTGGCACATGGGAGAACTTCTGTCACTGTGTTTCAAACAACACCTTATATTAACATGCTGACTAGACCGGGCATGTGCGTGCGTCCGCATATGCCATTAGGCGCATTTTGATTTTGTCCATCCCCAACAGACGTGATCAGGACAAGCATGTTGAAATATCAAAACGAACTCTGAACCAACTATATTAATTTGGGGACAGGTGGAAACACATGAAACATTAATGGACATTTAGCTAGCTAGTTTGCTGTTGCTAGCTAATTTGTCCTGGGATATAAACATTGGGTTGTTATTTCACCTGAAATGCACAAGCTCCTTTTTTGGGGATATTTGTAGAATTTTTTCCCATTTTGAGTCACACAAAATTGTGAGTTCTCTACTCCAACTAATAATCCACAGATAAAAGGGGAAACCTAGTTAGCTTCTAGTAATCTCTCCTCCTTCAGTCTTCTTATTCTTCTGTGGACTTTATATGGCGGTTAGCCACCACCTTTGACTGGAGTGTGGACCTCATTTCATCTTTCAATCACCCATGTGGGTATATGCTCCTAAAATCCAATGAGAAGATGGGAGAGGTGGGGTTTCCCAGGGCGTCAAGCATTAAACATAAAACCAAGTTCTATTTTAGCACCTGGCTGTGCAGACGCTCATTGGCGTGCGAGCAATTTGGATGAAATGAATGAATAACATGTATGTGTACATTTATTTTGCAACGCTCGCGCATGCACCGCTCGCACACGCAAAGCGGGTGGTGTGGTCAGCATGTAACATGTCAGTCCATTTCTCAATATGTCCACCAGAGATGGTTTGTTTTACCGTCTGTATTCACCCTGTATCTATGGGTAAACCTTATCAAGCCCATATCGGGATGGAGTTATAGTGCATTCTTCAGACCACTTCACTTTTTCCATATTTTGTTACGTTACAGCCTTATTCTAAAATGGATTCAAAAACAGTTTTTTTTTTACATTTTAGCAAACATATTAAAAATAAAAACGCAAATATCACATTTACATAAGTATTCATACCCTTTACTCAGTATTTTGTTGAAGCACCTTTGGCAGCGATTACAGCCTCGAGTCTTCTTGGGTATGATGCTACAAGCTTGGCACACCTGTATTTGGGGAGTTTCTCTCATTTTTCTCTGCAGATCCTCTCAAGCTCTGTCAGGTTGGATGGAGAGTGTCGCTGCATAGCTATTTTCAGGTCTCTCCAGAGATGTTCGATCGGGTTCAAGTCCGGGCTGGCTGGGCTACTCAAGGACATTCAGAGACTTGTCCCGAAGCCACTCCTATGTTGTCTTGGCTGTGTGCCTAGGGTCTTGTCCTGTTGGAAGGTGAACCTTCGCCCCAGTCGGAGGTCCTGAAGGCTCTGGAGCAGGATTTTATAAAGGATCTCTCTGTACTTCGTGCCGTTCTTCTTTTCCTCGATCCTGAATAGTCTCCTAGTCCCTGCTGCTGAAAAACATCATGCTTCACTGTAGGGATGGTATTGGCCAGGTGATGAGTGGTGCCTGGTTTCCTCCAGACGCGATGCTTGACATTCAGCCCAAAGAGTTCAATCTTGGTTTCATCAGACCAGAGAATCTTGTTTCTCATGGTCTGAGAGTTCTTTAGGTGCCTTTTGGCAAACTCCAAGCGTGCTGTCATGTGCCTTTTACTGAGGAGTGGCTTCCGTCTGGCCACTCTACCATAAAGGCTTGATTGGTGGAGTGCTGCAGAGATGGTTCCATGACCAAGGTCCTTCTCCCCCGATTGCTCAGTTTGGCCGGGCGGCCAGCTCTAGGAAGAGTCATGGTGGTTCCAAACGTCTTCCATTTAAGAATGATGGAGGCCGCTGTGTTCTTGGGGACCTTCAATGCTGAAGACATTTTTTGGTACCCTTTCCCAGATCTGTTACCCGACACAACCCTGTCTCTGAGCTCTACGAACAATTCCTTCAACCTCATGGCTTGGTTTCTACTCTGACATGCACTGTCAACTATGGGACCTTATATAGACAGGTGTGTGCCTTTCCAAATGTCCAATCAATTGAATTTACCACAGGTGGACTTTAATCAAGTTGTACAACATAAGGTCTACCTGTTGTATTCGGCGCATGTGACTAATACATTGTTTTTGTTGTTGATTTGATCTCAAGGTTGATCAATGGAAACAGGATGCACCTGAGCTCAATTTTGAGTCTCATAGCAAAGGGTCTGAATACCTATGTAAATAAAGTATTTCTGTTTTTGTTTTTTTATAAATTTCTAAAAACCTGTTTTTGCTTTGTCATTATGAGGTATTGTGTGTAGATTGATGAGTAAAAAAATATATTTTATCGATTTTAGAATAAGGCTCTAATGTAAAGAAATGTGGAAAAAGTGAAGGGGTCTGAATACTTTCCGAACGCACTGTATATTCCAACAAGATCACAATACATACTGTATGTTTCCTACCTTGTCAAGGTTTTGATTGATGGTGAAGTTGTCTCTCTCCAGAACTTCCAACATCTCTTGACTCCCCATGTACATAGCATTGGCTGAAATAAAAGAGGTGAAAAAAGTCATATAATTAAGCTGTTGTTATCATACTCGATGGCCAGTTTATTAGGTTATGGTTAGGTTCATGAAACTAGGGCATGGCTCGCTATATAAAGCAGGCAGACAGGCATTAAAGCATTCAGTTACTGTTCGATTGAACGTTAAAATGGGCTAAACGAGTGACCTAGGAATGGTATAATCGTTGGTGCCAGGTGCGCCGGTTCCAGTATCTCAGAAACGGCCGGCCTCCTGGGCTTTTCACAAACGACAGTGTCTAGGGTTTACTGAGAATGGTGAGACAAACGTAAAACATCCAGTCAGCGGCAGTCCTGTGGGCGAAAACAGCTTGTTGATGAGACAGGTCGAAGGAGAATGGCAAGAATCTGTGCAAGCTAACAGGCGGGCCACGAACAAGCAAATAATGGCGCAGTACAACAGTGGTGTGCGGAACGGAATCTCGGAACGCACAACTCTTCGGTCCTTGTCACGGATGGGCTATTGCACAGCGTTCCACTCCTATCAGCTAAAAACAAGAAGAAGCGGCTCCAGTGGGCACGCGATCACCAACACTGGACAATTGAGGAGTGGAAAAACATTGCCTGGTCCGATGAATCCCGGTTCCTGTTGCGTCATGCTGATGGCAGAGTCAGGATTTGACGTAAGCAGCATGAGTCCATGGCCCCATCCTGCCTGGTGTCAACGATACAGATGGTGTAATGGTGTGGGGAATGTTTTCCTGGCACACGTTAGGTCCCTTGATACCAATTGAGCAACATTTGAACGCCACAGCATATCTGAACATTGTTGCTGACCAGGTGCATCCCTTCATGCTACAAGGGTCCGACCGGGTACTAGATGGGTGTACCTAATAAACTGGCCACTGAGTGTATAACACTGTTCCTTCTATTTTCTCAAGCTGTAAAAACACACAGACAGACATGTAGTATCACACAGGCATGTGTAGTATCATTGTTTTAACATTCAACAAAAATTCAAAGGAAAGAGTACGAGGACTAAGAAATCAGAGATTAATGTATCTCACCCCCCCACTAACTCCCAATTATCCATCTCAATCTTACACAGCTGGAAAATATAATGGGGAAGAAGGGGGGGACATGGATGGCTCATTGGATACCAGAAATGATAACGGTAAAAATGTGAGTGAAAGATGGGGAAAACCCTCCCCAGAGAGCAGTGTAACTCAATGCCTTTGATTCTACGTTCCATTACATTTCCCTTTCAGCAGCATGTACTTTTTATTAAAAACATTAGTCGAGAGACAATTATTATTATTTTTTTTAAAGCTGCACTCGCTGGTAAATATTGCTATTATTTCAGAAGTTTTGAGAGTCCATCAATAATTCAGACACGCAAGCAGCACGCACACAAACACACACACACAAAATCATAGAACCGAATAGCTAATTTCTGCTCAACACAATGATTCAAGGAAATGTTCAGTGAGAGTAATCTCTAGGCTGTACTCAGTGGGTGGTTGGGGAGGAATATATGGATGAGAAAACTGTTAATATCTGTACAAATATCCTCCTGTCCTGTGAGTGATCACTCACGCCTATCTCCTCACTGCCACGGTCCCTTTCTGGATGAGGTGGTGGCAGTGGGGGGTTTGTGTGTGTGTGTCTGTGTGGGTGTCTGTGTGTGGAAGGGGGAGGGGGGATTCAGGTCCCCGTAGCAAGCCACTCATATTTCCATCTTTTGCTGTTCTGAGGAGGAGGAAGCGAGGGTCCGTTTGCAAATCTGCACCACTTGTGCGCATATTAATCATAATCTGTGAGCGGCGTCGCCTTGTATTGTGGAGTGCCGGCTTTGAAGCGCTTTGTACCTGGCACAGGATTGGAGAGAAAGAATGCTTTTCTTACTCCAAAGGCCAAGGGTGAGAGGCAGAAAGAGTGAAAGACGAAAAGTTCCAAGTCAGTAAAGAGGGTGTGATTCTTTCATATAGCACTGGTTTGTTTAGTCTTTGAGGTAATTTCCTACATTTTGAGAGCTTAGCCCAGGGTTGTAAGGCAGCTTGTACGTCTCTCAGAGATCCCGGTGAGTTGGGGGTTTCAACAGCGTCACAGCAACAAGAGGGACACACTTAGCTCTCTGATTTATGCTGCAGAGGGATGGCCAACAGGAGAGAACGGCCTAGTGAATGCAGGCATTGTGTGTGTGTGTGTGTGTCAATTTGTGCAAAAACTGTGCGACACACTGCAACCTGAAGGATCTCAACAGATGTGCTGCACATATGTTTCTAAAATACAGTCTCCCTTGAAAATGAAATCAAAATGTGATATTATATTACCATCTGGCTATTGAATAAGCAATTCAATTGTACATCCAAGATGAGTCAATCACAGCTTCTGTGAGACTGTGCTTCCAGACACTCAAAAGACAGGGGGGAAACTATTATAGATCGAATGATAGGAAACATTGAAACCTCACCATAACCCTGTCTCAATCAACATCTAGCTGTCTAGAAAAACTCAACCAGTAACTCCTGTTTGTGAGCCATCTTGAGGTGCTACCCCGGGTCTTTATGAGCTACTTCCTACATTCCACACACATTTTTAACTATCTCCGTAAATCTTCACTCTCTGTAAAATCCAGCTTTTTCTGAGTGTGTAAATTACTTCATGATAGCATCCCCTTGGTTCCAAAGGTCTTTAACCTTGTCAAGCTGAATAATTTCTCTTCCCACCATTGTGTAATTACTCATAAATGGTTATTCTACTTCCATTTAGTTACACAGCCTTACTGTTGCCTATGGAGCAGTACTACATCAAAATAAAGGTTTCCAACGTATTCCTCTTTGATGGTATGCACATTTGACAGTGTGGCTTTAAGTAAAATATTTATTGAGTATTACACCAACTAGATCCTGTTTCAGGTAGATGTTTTACTATTTTGAGAGAATATACAGTACTGTATATGGTGATATAGGAAAAACCAACCTCAACGCAAATACACCTTGATTTCAAAGCCTTTAGGCATTTGGGTTGGGTGATGTTTGATCTCTCACAAATGGCCAGTTATCTGCGTATTATGACAGAAAACAAAATCTGTACCCCCTTCCTCCGTGCGTAACCATGGTGACTCATGTATACCCGCCGATATCAGCAATATTATGTTTAAAGTATTCTGTTTACCCCAGTCAAGTTTGAACATAGTAGCCTCTAGGCTACGTTCCTGGTCTTTCTGTAACACATGACTGAGGACAGAATCCTAACTTGAGGAAGTCAAGGTAAATCATGCATCAATGTCAATGGAAGACATGTGATGCAGCTTGAGTTGCATGTAAGTAAAGATAAATTAGAGCACAGTAAGGAAAACAGATGGGATGACAAAGAGAGTAAGAGTAATAGGAAGTTAGGAAGAGATAGATGTGAAGAAATTCATGTAAGGAACTTAGCAAGAGAGAGAGAGAGAGAGAGTGTGTGTGTGTGGGGGGGGGGGGGGGGGTGAGAGCAAAGGGGAGGGAGAATCCAACCTGTCCATGAGATCTGTTGGGGGAGACATCCCCAGCTGTAGCAAGCTCCCTTATCTCTAGCAGTGGAGTTGGGGGGTGGATGGGGGGGTTGTACTTGGTAGGGCATGGCATTCCAGCCCAATATACAGATCCTCACACATGTGGCTCGTTAGTGACTGGCTGAGGAGATAAGACCAGAGAGAATCAGCAGCACAGATCCCAGATCAGATTGAAACCACTGTCTCACTGCTGCTGCCAGCACTAATAAGTAGCTACAGTGCCTTACTATAGCGAAACACTCCCACCTGAAACAGGCTGAAACAGGCTATCATCTTGCTGTTTTTGTGAGGTTTTAATCTACTTGTAGCATAACATCGATTTTATAACGTAGAAAATCTCATGCAATCAGCAAAGACCAGTACGATGAGGAAGTTGATAAGTCCAGTCACATTTACCCTGTGTTTAGGTAATGATGGCAAAACATTACACATATCAAAGAAAGTTAGTGCAAGACTTTCTCTTCGTGCTGCATATCCCTCTTCCCAGTATGGAGTACGTGGAGAGGATATTGTTCACTGTGTTACTTGGACTTCCTTAAGAAGAAAAAAGGCCCGTCTCCCTCCAGCTGAGTGATGACATTGCTCTACCTGGTGCAAGGTTGCCTGCTTAGAGGAGTTTAATCCCCTTCCTGCTGTGCTCCTGATGTATATGCTGCTAACTCTGTTCCACTTGGCCCCTGAGTCTGAAGAGACAGGCTGTGGAGTCAGTCTCTGACTAGATTGCCAACTCACCAGCAAACAGAGGATGAATACCAACAACAAGCAAAGGCATGCAGGAATGAGAGAACAATGAGATGTGTTCAAATAAGCTGAAGAACAAACAAATATTGTATTCCAAGAGACAGATGGGTGGGATGGAGTGTCTGTGACACAGTTCAGTTAATAAGTAAGCTATACTTACTAAATAAATCAAATTAATACTTCAAACAATAAAGTGTGAACAAAATTCTATATATTTCGTATTGTATAATAATTGGCATTAGGCTACCATTTATGGTCAACTCAATTGTCTAGAGCAGTACAAGCTAAGAAATGGGGTACAGACTATTGCTTTCCCTTCAAAGCATTATAAGAATGGTGGCGGCCTGTGACTGCTACTGCTATTGAGCACCCAGAACCCTCCTTCAGCACCAAAACATCAACGTTCTCTGCTTCTTTGCGAGGGATTTCAGAAAAAATAAACGCTGAAATGTACGCAGGAAATTCCATCTAATCGCAACATGTTTTGTTAATTAGGCCTGTCAACTGGCCATTTATTATATACTGTATGTAACACATGACAGAGAACCATCTGTAGGGCCAATGTTCAATAGCGCAACACCAATAAGGAGCAACTCTATTCCACCTTGCCTTTAGAAATCAAAGAAAAATTATATTCTCTTTTCGAAAAAAGGTATAAAACTATTAAGAATTTAGGTTGTTTAAAGCCTTATTTAACTAGTCCGAAAATAATTAATTGAGCAGGAAAACGCAAAGCATTTTGACCATGAGGGAATAAAAATTCCAAAAGCAAATTAAAGGGAAGTGCTAATGATTAAAAACATGCTCAGCTGAGGCAAGAAGAAGAAGAGGCTTTCTGACCTCACAGGAGAGACTGAGGGCATGGCTACTTGCTGTAGAGACCTTTTTTGGCATAGGCCCTCGGGCCGCCACAACATCAATCTCTCCCCTCCCAGGACAGACGGTGGGGGAAAACACAGCGCACTTCAAATCCGAGGGAAAGAGAGAGTGAGCTTTCCTCCACTCTGTGCAGGAAGGAGGGATGGCTGGCTCTTCTCCTCCTCCAAAGAGCAGTCTTAATTACTCCCGCTCATACCCATACCCCAGCAATCATCTGGCAAATAAAGAGGAGGGGATATATTCTAGGAGTTCTAATAAATAACATATAATCTCTGACAGTGAAATATGCCATCCTCCTCTTGGCAGCCACTCCCGGCTGGGATTATCTTCGCTTTATATAAACCTAATTACAAACATCGTATCTCCTGATGCTACAGTAATGTATGCCTTCGTTTGCCAAAACGGAGATACTTTCTTTCTTCTTTCAAAAGACTGGATAAAGCAACATGAGATTCACACGCAACGTTTTATGGGGGAAGTCACTACTGGATAAAAGAGAACACTGTAGGAGAATATACACATACAGTTGAAGTCGGAAGTTTACATACACTTAGGTTGGAGTCAATAAAACTCGTTTTTCAACCACTCCACAAATGTCTTGTTAACAAACTATGGTTTTGGCAAGTCGGTTAGAACATCTACCTTGTGCAAGACACATGTAATTTTTCCAACAATTGTTTACAGACAGATTATTTCACTTATAATTCACTGTATCACAATTCCAGTGGGTCAGAAGTTTACATACAGTAAGTTGACTGTGCCTTTAAACAGCTTGGAAAGTTCCAGAAAATTATGCCATGAATTTAGAAGCTTCTGATAGGCTAATTGACATAATTTGAGTCAATTGGAGGTGTACCTGTGAATGTATTTCAAGGCCTACCTTCAAACTCAGTGCCTCTTTGCTTGACATCATGGGATGTCACCTCAGTGAATGGGAAATAGATCAAGTAGTGTATGTGATTTTAGAGTGTGGGTCAGAACATTCTCCTGGTGAAACTTTTGTCAAAATGACAAAAGTTTCACCAGGAGAATGTTCTGACCCACATTCTAAAATCACATACACTACTTGATCTATTTCCCATTCACTGATTGGAGGGAAAACTGTTGGAATGTTAATTTAACAAAATAATAGCAAGAACCCCCTCTGCAGTTTAGAAAATGCTGTCATAATGCTGTGGTGATAAACATTTACAATACACCTCAGAAAAACAATTCTAGACCTCCACAAGTCTGGTTCATCCTTGGGAGCAATTTCCAAATGCCTGAAGTTACCACGTTCATCTTTACAAACAATAGTACTGTCACGCCCTGACCGTAGAGAGCTTTTTATGTCTCTATTTTGGTTTGGTCAGGGTGTGATTTGGGTGGGCATTCTATGTTCTTTTTTCTATGTTTTGTATTTCTTTGTTTTGGCCGGGTATGGTTCTCAATCAGGGACAGCTGTCTATCGTTGTCTCTGATTGGGAACCATACTTAGGTAGCTTTTCCCGCATGGTTTTTGTGGGTAGTTAATTTCTGTTTAGTGTTTTCACCTTACAGGACTCTTTCGGTTATTCTCTTGTTTATTTTTGTTATAGTGTTCAGTTTTAATAATAAAAGCATGAACACTTACCACGCTGCGCTTTGGTCCGATGATTCCTCTTTTTCAGACGGCGAATACCGTTACAAGTACGCAAGTATAAACACCATGAGACCACGCAGCCGTCATACCGCTCAGGAAGGAGACGCGTTCTGTCTCCTAGAGATGAACGTGCTTTTGTGCGAAAAGTGCAAATCAATCCCAGAACAACAGCAAAGGACCTTGTGAAGATGCTGGAGGAAACAGGTACAAAAGCATCTATATCCACAGTAAAACGAGTCCTATATCGACATAACCTGAAAGGAAGAAGCCACTGCTCCAAAACCGCCATAAAAAAGACAGACTACGGTTTGCACCTGCACATGGGGACAAAGATCGAACTTTCTGGAGAAATGTCCTCTGGTCTGAGGAAACAAAAATAGAACTGTTTGGCCATAATGACCATCGTTATGTTTGGAGGAAAAATGGGGAGGCTTGCAAGCCGAAGAACACCATCGCAACCGTGAAGCACGGGGGTGGCAGCATCATGTTGTGGGGGTGCTTTGCTGCAGGAGGGACTGGTGCACTTCACAACATAGATGGCATCATGAGGAAAGAAAATTATGTGGATATATTGAAGCAACATCTCAAGACATCAGTCAGGAAGTTAAAGCTTGGTCGCAAATGGGTCTTCCAAATGGACAATGACCCCAAGCATACTTCCAAAGTTGTGGTAAAATGGCTTAACTTCTCTAGGGTATGTGGGACGGTAGGGTCCCACCTCGTCAACAGCCAGTGAAACTGCAGAGCGCCAAATTCAAAACAACAGAAATCCCATAATTTAAATTACTCAAACATACAAGTATTTTACACAATTTTAAAGATACACTTGTTGTAAATCCAGCCAAAGTGTCCGATTTCAAAAAGGTTTTACGACGAAAGCACACCAAACAATTATGTTAGGTATTAGCCAAGTCACAGAAAAAGACAGCCATTTTTCCAGCCAAAGAGAGGAGTAACAAAAAGCAGAAATAGAGATAAAATTAATCACTAACCTTTGATGATCTTCATCAGATGACACTCATAGGACTTCATGTTACACAATACATGTATGTTTTGTTTGGTAAAGTTCATATTTATATCCAAAAATCTGAGTTTAGGCGGGACGCTACTGTCTCACTTGGCAAAAAGCCTGAGAAAATGCAGAGCGCCAAATTCAAATTAATTACTATAAAAATTACTATAAAAATCAAACGTTCATTAAAACACACATGAAAGATACCAAATTAAAGCTACACTGGTTGTGAATCCAGCCAACATGTCAGAATTCAAATAGGCTTTTCGGCGAAAGCAAACGATGCTATTATCTAAGGATAGCACCGTTGTAAACAAAGAGAGATAAGCATATTTCAACCCTGCAGGCGCGACACAAAACGCAGAAATAAAAATATAATTCATGCCTTACCTTTGACGAGCTTTTGTTGTTGGCACTCCAATATGTCCCATAAACATCACAAATGATCATTTTTTTCGATTATTTCTGTCTATATATATCCAAAATGTCCATTTATTTGGCGCTTTTACATTTACATTTACATTACATTTAAGTCATTTAGCAGACGCTCTTATCCAGAGCGACTTACTTTTGATCCAGAAAAACACCGGTTCCAATTTGTGCAACGTTACTACAAAATATCTCAAAGGTTACCTGTAAACTTTGACAAAAAATTTCAAACTACTTTTGTAATACAACTTTAGGTATTTTTTTATGTTAATAATCGATAAAATTGAAGACGGGATGATCTGTGTTCAATACAGGATTAAAACCAACTGTAGCTAGCTTTCTGGTCTCGCGCCTCTATCTAACAGGACACCTCGAGTGACTCTCGTTCAAGATGGCCGTACTTCTTCATTACACAAAGGAATAACCTCAACCAATTTCTCAAGACTGTTGACATCTAGTGGAAGCGGAAGGAACCGCAAGCAGGTCCCTTAGAAATCTGGTTTCCCAATGAAACCTCATTGAAAAGAGAGTGACCTAAAAAAAATTATCTGAATGGTTTGTCCTCGGGGTTTCACCTGCTAAATAAGTTCTGTTATGCTCACAGACATGCATGATTGAAACAGTTTTAGAAACTTCAGAGTGTTTTCTATCCAAATCTACTAATAATATGCATATCTTATCTTCTGGGGATGAGTAGCTGGCAGTTTAATTTGGGCATGCTTTTCATCCAAAATTCCGAATGCTGCCCCCTACCCTAGAGAAGTTAAGGACAACAAAGTCAAGGTATTGTAGAGGCCATCACAAAGCCCTGACCTCAAACCTATAGAAAATTTGTGGGCAGAACTGAAAAAGCGTGTGCGAGCTAGGAGGCCTACAAACCTGACTCAGTTACACCAGCTCTGTCAGGAGGAATGGGCCAAAATTCACCCAACGTATTGTGGGAAGCTTATGGAAGGCTACCCGAAACGTTTGACCCAAGTTAAACAATTTAAAGGCAATGCTACCAAATACTAATTGAGTGTATGTAAACTTCTGACCCACTGGGAATGTTATAAAAGAAATAAAAGCTGAAATAGATAATTCTCTCTACTATTATTCTGACATTTCACATTCTTAGAATAAAGTTGTGATCCTAACTGACCTAAGACAGGGCATTTTTACTAGGATTAAATGTCAGGAATTGTGAAAAACTGAGTTTAAATGTATTTGGCTAAGGTGTATGTAAACTTCCGACTTCAACTGTAGTTGTGAGCATGTACAGACTATGGAAATGATAATATAGACAGACATGGACAGACCAAAGTTTGATTGTCTTTACATGGACAGGTTAATCATTTTAGTTTGACAAAGCTTGAGTTCACTGGTTTCCCCTTCTTATTTGGCTCTGAAGTGAAATTAAACTGAATAGAACAGAGGGAGAGACTCACCAGCGGTGTCCACGTTAATGAGGCTAACAGCAGGCGGCACGGTCGAGTGGTCCAGTGAACGCAGCCCTCCGAAGACCAGCTTAACCATGAAGGCCTTGAGTACATCAGGTAGAAGAGAGAGGAGGAAGATGGGCAGGTAAGCCACATAGCGCAGGCGGCACAGCACCGGGGTCATGACCCTTCCCTGAGGGGTCGCAGCCATGCGCTCGATGGTGGGGAACAGCATCACTGACTTCACCACCTGCACAAGAACGTGTAGAAGAAAGGATGTTAGCAATACCCAACTTAAACCTCCTTCTTCTATGCATTCATTCAGTGTGTGTCTTACAATAAATATAGAAGCATAGATATTCCATGACATTCACAGACACCTGACTTCAGCTTTTTATGGCTTCAGTTTTAAAGATGGACTATTGCACTTTTTGGGCATCACGTTTGAATAAATACGATGAATTAGATTTTTCCAAACTTTTTGACAATGTGCAGGTATCTTATTGCAACATTCAGTCTTGAGTTAAAAGTTGTGTGCAACTCTAATGTTATGCTACACTAGTGCTGCCAGGGGGCACTATGTGAAGAAGGAGTTGCTTACGTGGAGGAGCAAAGACATAAAAGACAAAACAGATGGAGAGAAAGAGAGACAGAGACACAGAGAGAGAGAGAGAGAGAGAGAGCGAGAGAGAGAAATAAATAAATAAATATATTGTTGGTGAGAGCATGTGTGTGTCGGAGTAGTAGAATGAAAGCGGTAAAAGCGATGATAGGTCCAGGAAAAGAGAGGGCGTGACATGGGCAACGCATGTGCTTACATGAGCTGGAGAACAAATAAAAGAGGAGAAAGAAAAAGTGAAAGAGAGAGAGATAGATATATAGATCATTAGATAAAAATAGAGAGTCAAAGAGAGAAAAGACACCAGTCCTAGGAAACAGGAAGCACCTGCCCCTGTTTGGCCAGCAGCAGGCTGGAAGAGTGATAAACCTCAACATAACAGTCAGTCATCGACCCAGAGAGAGCAAGGATGTGAATATTATCCATCCTTTGTGGTTGCTGTATTTCTCGTTTTCTTACCAGTTCAAAGCAGGGATTGATTAACTAGATCCAGAGATCCTTATGGGGACCCGGAGGTTTAACCTCTTTTCAAGGACTGCACCAGGGACATAAGGGATGGATGGAGAGGTGGGCGGAATGATAGGTTTAAATTTAGGGGTAAAAGGGGTGAAGAGGGTGAAAGAGAGAGACAAGGAGTGAGGAAGAGAGAAAGTGAGTGAAACAAACTCACTAAAAGACGAAGGCATCCCTTTAAGACCAGGTAGTAGGAAGAAAGGCGGGTTTTTTTTACATGGGGAGGGGGACGGGGGCAAGCAACCACATATTAAGACATAACATAATAGCATGCTTTAACAGTGATCTACTACTGTGAAACCTGTGACGTTCATAGTTTACCACAGTATGAGTCATAATACCCATAAAACCTAGCGGTCAAAAACGGAAATGGTTCCAATAGTTTTTCCATCTATTGTGGATTTTACAAACACTTCAAATAAGTGTAGGCTTATTTCGTGTAGGCTTACCCTGGCATGACGTTTTGATAACCACGTAAATCTGACTCGGGCAAGGTGACTTTTATCAATATATTAGCCTATATTTACCACCACCAAAATGAAATGCTAATTAGCTGCTAATGTGGCTATCATACAGAACTAAAAAGGAATGTCTCAAGCTTCACATGACTAGGCTGGACAATAGAACGAGTCAATATTCACCCAAGGCTGAAAAACGGCAAAAGAACATTGGCTAAGCTGGAACACTAGCGCGAGCCCATAGCAAATGAATGGGATCGAACATTCACAGAGCCTGTTTTGACTGGAGTGATGCTTGGAATTCCATTTTGCCTAAATTGCACAATTTTTTTTAAATCCCTTTTTATTTGACCACCACTATCTGTTCGTCGGACGAAACTGGAAAAAAACTACTTAAACATCAGCACCTCGATGGTGTCAACTGTGCTAATGTCTGCATAATGAGAAAGTAGGGAAAAAATGAAAACTTCTGACTATTTCTGGTCTAGTGATTGATGACAACCGAGCTCGCTGCCCAGACTTACATAATTACAAAGAGGAGATTCTCATGACTAAAATGGTGCCCGACTTGAAAAAATCTAAATATACACAGTGAGATATTTGGTTAAATAGACCGGCATGCCTTTCCATAGGAAAACAATGGGGAGAGCTCAGCGTTCCAAGGGCAAAAAGTTTTTTTGCGTCCACCGGACGTGCTACCTGTCCCAGACTTGACGTTTTCAACTCTCTAGAGACCGCAGGAGCGGTAGAGATACTCTTAATGATCGGCTATGAAAAGCCAACTGACATTTACTCCTGATTATTATTTGACCATGCTGGTCATTTATGAACATTTGAACATCTTGGCCATGTTCTGTTATAATCTCCACCCGGCACAGCCAGAAGAGGACTGGCCACCCCTCACAGCCTGGTTCCTCTCTAGGTTTCTTCCTAGGTTTTGGCCTTTCTAGGGAGTTTTTCCTAGCCGCCGTGCTTCTACACCTGCATTGCTTGCTGTTTGGGGTTTTAGGCTGGGTTTCTGTACAGCACTTCGAGATATTAGCTGATGTACGAAGGGCTATATAAAATAAACTTGATTTGATTTGATTTTGGGGCTAGCATTTGATGACAACCAAGCTCGCTGCCCAGACTTACATAATTAGAAAGAGGAGATTCTCATGATTAAAACGGCGTCCGACTTTGATTTTTTTTTTTTAATATACACATTGCGAGATATTTGGTGAAATAGACAGACATGCCTATAATTCCCCTATAGGAAACAATGGGACGACCTCAGAGTTCCATGAGTAATTTTTTGTTGTTGTTTACATTTTAAC
Source organism: Salvelinus alpinus (assembly GCF_045679555.1). NCBI lineage: Eukaryota > Metazoa > Chordata > Actinopteri > Salmoniformes > Salmonidae > Salvelinus > Salvelinus alpinus. Next base: position 15,117,274 of record NC_092110.1, on the reverse strand, counting down.
TACCAACAACGTGAGCAGGTCTCACTGCCAACAATAGCGAAGCAGGCATTGTGACGTAGAACATTAAGCTGGGAATAGAATGTTCGGAAAGCGAGTTGGTGCCACGGTGCTCAATAGAACTAATGGGAGCTGGCAGGGTGAAAAATGCCCTAAAATAAGGCCTGTGATTGCTTCAAAACGACGGCAAGCAGCTGAGAAATATGGTCATATTATGAAACTGGGCTCCACGGCCGATGCAATGAACTAGTTTTTAATCAGAAAAAAGCGTTGTAATGTGTCCAGCCTAACATCACTCACCAGGGCCATGATGATCTGGAAGAGACTGCCGAATCGAGGCAAACATAAGAATCTTTGGATTAACTATCTAATGTTAGCTACATTTTATAATGAATAAATTGGCTAAAGTTGTTTAAATAGACAATTCTGTGAACTGTCTTGGGCAAGTTCTACATTGAAAATGCCTGTTATTTAGTTAGCTAGCTCATGGTTAGCTAGTTAGCAACATTAGCCTGGTTACATGACTACATTTACGTACAAAACAAGCTTTTTTTGGAGCCAATGGGTGTGCCTGAGTCTTATCACCTCTCAACTAAACTGAACAAAAATATAAACGCAACATGAAAGTTAGTGTTGGTCCCATGTTTCATGAGCTGAAATAAAGGATCCCAGAAATGTTCCATATGCACAAAAAGCTTATTTCTCTAAAATGTTGTGCAAAAATGTGTTTACATCCCTGTTAGTGAGCATTTATCCTTTGCCAAGATAATCCATTCACCTGACAGATGTGGCATATCAAGAAGCTGATTAAACAGCATGATCATTACACAGGTGCACCTTGTGCTGAGGAAAATAAAAGGGCACTCTAAAATGTCTCAAAAGGGCACACAATGATGTCTCAAGTTTTGAAGGCCCATGCAATTGGCATTATGACTGCAGCAGAGCTGTTGCCACATAATTTAATGTTCATTTCTTTACTATAAGCCGCCTCCAATGTTGTTTTAGAGAATTTGGCAGTACGTCCAACCGGCCTCACAACCGCAGACCACGTGTAACCACGCCAGCCCAGGCCCTCCACATCCGGGCTAACTCACCTGCGGGATCGTCTTGAGACCAGCCACACAGACTGCTGATGAAACTGTTTGTTTGCACAACCCAAAAAACTGTCTCAGGGAAGGAAGCTCATCTGCGTGCTCGTCCTCCTCACCAGGGTCTTGACCTGACTGCAGTTCGGCATCGTACCCTTCAGTGGGTAAATGTTTACCTTCGATGGCGACTGGCACGCTGGAGAAGTGTCCTCTTCACGGATGAATCCTGGTTTCAACTGTACCGGGCAGATGGCAGACAGCGTGTATGGCGTCATGTGGGCGAGCAGTTTGCTGATGTCAACGTTGTGAACAGAGTGTCCCATGTTGGCGGTGGGGTTATAGTATGAGCAGGCATAAGCTACAGGCAACGAACACAAAGATACTGTGATGAGATCTTGAGGCCCATTGTCATGCCATTTATCCACCGCCATCACCTCATGTTTCAGCATGATAATGCACGGCCCCATGTCGCAAGGATCTGTACACAATTCCTGGAAGCTAAAAATGTCCCAGTTCTTCCATGGCTGCATACTCACGAAACATGTCACCCATTGAGCATGTTTGGGATGCTCTGGATCGACGTGTTCGACAACGTGTTCCAGTTCCCATCAATATCCAGCAACTTTGCACAGCCATTGAAGACGAGTGGAACAACATTCCACAGGCCATAATCAATAGCTTGATCAACTCTATGCAAAGGAGATGTGTCACGCTGTATGAGGCAAATGATGGTCACACCAGATACTGACTGGTTTTCTGATCCACGCCCCTACCTTTTTTTTGACCAGCAGATGCATATCTGTATTCCCAGTCATGTGAAATCCATAGATTAGGGCCTAATAAATGTATTTAAATGGACTGATTTCCTTCTATGAACTGTAACTCAGCAAAATCTTTGAATTTGTTGCATGTTGCTTTATATTTTTGTTCAATGTAGGTAAGCTCTTTCAACCTGAAACACAATTATGTATAAACGCATGCATCAGTCAACAAGTTCAACTCCAACTTGAGAGTGGAGCATGCATTTTCCCTCTCGCTCTCATCCAACACTTCCCACACTGCCCCTACTCGGATGGTATCGCGCCGTCCCAACCTTCGCTCTCTCTCCCCCGCTACTCTCTCCTCTTCCATCCTATCATCTCTTCCCTCTGCTCAAACCTTCTCCAACCTATCTCCTGATTCTGCCTCCTCAACCCTCCTCTCCTCCCTTTCTGCATCCTTTGACTCTCTATGTCCCCTATCCTCCAGGCCGGCTCGGTCCTCCCCTCCCGCTCCGTGGCTCGACGACTCATTGCGAGCTCACAGAACAGGGCTCCGGGCAGCCGAGCGGAAATGGAGGAAAACTCGCCTCCCTGCGGACCTGGCATCCTTTCACTCCCTCCTCTCTACATTTTCCTCTTCTGTCTCTGCTGCTAAAGCCACTTTCTACCACTCTAAATTCCAAGCATCTGCCTCTAACCCTAGGAAGCTCTTTGCCACCTTCTCCTCCCTCCTGAATCCTCCTCCCCCTCCCCCCCCCTCCTCCCTCTCTGCAGATGACTTCGTCAACCATTTTGAAAAGAAGGTCGACGACATCCGATCCTCGTTTGCTAAGTCAAACGACACCGCTGGTTCTGCTCACACTGCCCTACCCTGTGCTCTGACCTCTTTCTCCCCTCTCTCTCCAGATGAAATCTCGCGTCTTGTGACGGCCGGCCGCCCAACAACCTGCCCGCTTGACCCTATCCCCTCCTCTCTTCTCCAGACCATTTCCGGAGACCTTCTCCCTTACCTCACCTCGCTCATCAACTCATCCCTGACCGCTGGCTACGTCCCTTCCGTCTTCAAGAGAGCGAGAGTTGCACCCCTTCTGAAAAAACCTACACTCGATCCCTCCGATGTCAACAACTACAGACCAGTATCCCTTCTTTCTTTTCTCTCCAAAACTCTTGAACGTGCCGTCCTTGGCCAGCTCTCCTGCTATCTCTCTCAGAATGACCTTCTTGATCCAAATCAGTCAGGTTTCAAGACTAGTCATTCAACTGAGACTGCTCTTCTCTGTATCACGGAGGCGCTCCGCACTGCTAAAGCTAACTCTCTCTCCTCTGCTCTCATCCTTCTAGACCTATCGGCTGCCTTCGATACTGTGAACCATCAGATCCTCCTCTCCACCCTCTCCGAGTTGGGCATCTCCGGCGCGGCCCACGCTTGGATTGCGTCCTACCTGACAGGTCGCTCCTACCAGGTGGCGTGGCGAGAATCTGTCTCCTCACCACGTGCTCTCACCACTGGTGTCCCCCAGGGCTCTGTTCTAGGCCCTCTCCTATTCTCGCTATACACCAAGTCACTTGGCTCTGTCATAACCTCACATGGTCTCTCCTATCATTGCTATGCAGACGACACACAATTAATCTTCTCCTTTCCCCCTTCTGATGACCAGGTGGCGAATCGCATCTCTGCATGTCTGGCAGACATATCAGTGTGGATGACGGATCACCACCTCAAGCTGAACCTCGGCAAGACGGAGCTGCTCTTCCTCCCGGGGAAGGACTGCCCGTTCCATGATCTCGCCATCACGGTTGACAACTCCATTGTGTCCTCCTCCCAGAGCGCTAAGAACCTTGGCGTGATCCTGGACAACACCCTGTCGTTCTCAACTAACATCAAGGCGGTGGCCCGTTCCTGTAGGTTCATGCTCTACAACATCCGCAGAGTACGACCCTGCCTCACACAGGAAGCGGCGCAGGTCCTAATCCAGGCACTTGTCATCTCCCGTCTGGATTACTGCAACTCGCTGTTGGCTGGGCTCCCTGCCTGTGCCATTAAACCCCTACAACTCATCCAGAACGCCGCAGCCCGTCTGGTGTTCAACCTTCCCAAGTTCTCTCACGTCACCCCGCTCCTCCGCTCTCTCCACTGGCTTCCAGTTGAAGCTCGCATCCGCTACAAGACCATGGTGCTTGCCTACGGAGCTGTGAGGGGAACGGCACCTCAGTACCTCCAGGCTCTGATCAGGCCCTACACCCAAACAAGGGCACTGCGTTCATCCACCTCTGGCCTGCTCGCCTCCCTACCACTGAGGAAGTACAGTTCCCGCTCAGCCCAGTCAAAACTGTTCGCTGCTCTGGCCCCCCAATGGTGGAACAAACTCCCTTACGACGCCAGGACAGCGGAGTCAATCACCACCTTCCGGAGACACCTGAAACCCCACCTCTTTAAGGAATACCTAGGATAGGATAAAGTAATCCTTCTGACCCCCCCCCCCCCCCCCTTAAAAGATTTAGATGCACTGTTGTAAAGTGGCTGTTCCACTGGATGTCATAAGGTGAATGCACCAATTTGTAAGTCGCTCTGGATAAGAGCGTCTGCTAAATGACTTAAATGTAAATGTAAAATACTATTATTGCACAGAGTGTGTCAACGCAACTTATTATATGACTTGTTAAGCACATTTTTACTCCTGAACTTATTTTGGCTTGCCATAACAAACGGTTGAATACTTATTGACTCAAGATATTTCAGCTTTTCATTTTTAAATAATTGTGTAAAAATGTCTAAAAACATAATTCCACTTTGACATTTTGGGCTATTGTGTTTAGGCCAGTGACACAAAATCAAAATTTAATACATTTTAAATTCAGGTTGTAACACCAAAATGTGACCTGTTCCAGGAAGCTAGGCGTATGTCACACATCACTACTTCACAGGAGAGGCATTTGAACATTTTGGCAGAAATTCCTTCTGGAACAAGAACTGTGAACTTTAATGTGCCTTAATAACAAACTTGCATGCCATCTGTAAATATGAATAAAATTGTTAAGCTACAGAAAAAGTCAGGAACCTTCCTGCTAGCCATGATTGATTGAGATAATGGATTGGCTGGACATGCCGAGAGATGAGTTCGGATAGGTCTGCCATGTCGCATGCTTCTGTCTATAACATGAGCTGCTCAGTATGTGTAGATAATCCATTCTACCGTAGATGTTTTGAAAGATATCCCGAAGAACTGCAAAAGTGTTGCTACTGCTCACAACTGAATTTAAAAGGCACTATCAACAAAGATTTTGTGGGAAAAGTTCTGATGGACTATTCTGGAGGATGATTGTGCAATGCTGACTCTCTCTGGCTCTGAAAATGAACTAGACATTGTAGAGTCTTCTGATGAAAGTGATGGGGAAGATACGGCGATCATCAGTGCTGTTGTCACGGAAGAAGTTGACAGAGTTTTGAAAGTGGAATGTCCGGTGGAAGCAGAGTATGGTTGCAAATGCGGTGGGAGTCGAAAAAAGAACAAGGATGGCTAGACAGGATTACATCTTCAAACTAAGGGCAACCATGGCATCCATGACAGAGAGGGCGAAGCATTCATTCATGTGTACGGGTATAAGTCTAGCTACATTTTCAGCTATTTTAAGTTTGACATTTTGTCAGAAAGTCATTTTCATTGCAAGTTAAAGCATACTGTTAGCTAACTAGCTAACGTTAGCTGGCTGGCTCGCTAGCTAACGTTAGCTAGCTGGCTCGCTAGCTAACATTATGTGTATGAGCTGTGTAGTAATATTATTTGCATTTCATTTGCTAGTGTTAGCTAGTTAGCTAGCTGACATTGATCATAGTTGGTTAGCTAAGGGCAACCAGGGAGAGGGAGAAGCGTTCATCCATGTATACTGGTAAAAGTCTAGCTACATTTTCAGATATTATGGTGCTTTCAAGACAACTGGGAACTCAGCAAAATACGAGGTCAAATCATGACATCAGTGATATTCAGGTTGGAAAGTGGGAGCTCTAGAATGAGGCCCGAGTTCCCGAGTTGGAATTCCAAGTTAGATGACAGTTCAAAACAACTTTTCCCAGTCAGGGCTCATTTTTGGCCAAGTTCCCAGTTGTCTTGAATGCGGAATATTACATTTCTAATTTCGTCAGAAAGCCATTTGCATTGCAAGTTAAAGCGTACTGTTAGCTAGCTAGCTAAGGTTAGCTGGCTGGCTCGCTAGCTAACGTTACGTGTATGAGCTGTTTCGTATCTCTGAAAACTATTTGCATTTCTAGTTATAGCCTAATGTTAGCTAGCTAGCTAACACTGAACCTAGTTGGTTAGGTTTAGCTACCTGCAGATTCATGCATTGTGCATGGTACACTACATGACACCTGCTCATTCCAAAATCATGGGCATTATTGTGTTTGTACCCCCTTTTCTGCTATAGCAGCCTCCACTCTTCTGGGAAGGCTTTCCACTAGATGTTGCAACATTGCTGTGGGGACTTTCTTCCATTCAGCCACAAGAGCATTAGTAATGTCAGGCACTGATGTTGGGAGATTAGGCTTAGCTCGCTGTCGGCGTTCCAATTAATCCCAAAGCTGTTTGATGGAGTTATGGTCAGGGCTCTGTGCAGACCAGTCAAGTTCTTCCACACCGATCTCGACAAACCATTCCTGTATGGACCTCACTTTGTGCACGGGGGCATTGTCATGCTGAAACAGGAAAGGGCATTCCCCAAACTGTTGCCACAAAGTTGGAAGCATAGAATGGTCTAGAATGTCATTGTATGCTGTAGCGTTAAGATTTCTCTTCACTGGAACTAAGGGGCCTAGCCCGAACTATGAAAAACAGCCCCAGACCATTATTTCTCCTCCACCGAACTTTACAGTTGGTAATATGCATTTGGGCAGGTAGCGTTCTCCTGGCATCTGCAAAACCCAGATTCGTCAGTCGGACTGCCAGATGGTAGAGCGTGATTCATCACTCCAGAGAACGCGTCTCCACTGCTCCAGAGTCCAATGGCGGCGAGCTTTACACCACTCCAGCCGACGCGTGGCATTGTGCATGGTGATCTTAGGCTTGTGTGCAGCTGCTCGGCCATGGAAACCCATTTCATGAAGCTCCCGACGAACAGTTCTTGTGGTGACATTGCTTCCAGAGGCAGTTTGGAACTCGATAGTTGGTGTTGCAACCGAGGACAGACAAATTTTACGTGTTACGCACTTCAGCGGTCCCATTCTGTGAGCTTGTGTGGCCTACCACTTCGCAGCTGAGCCGTTGTTGCTCCTAGACGTTTCCACTTCACAATAACAGCACTTACAGTTGACCGGGGCAGCTCTGGCAGGGCAGAAATTTGATTAACTGACTTGTTGGAAAGGTGGCATCCTATGACAGTGCCACATTGAAAGCCACTGAGCTCTTCAGTAAGGCCACTCTACTGCCAATGTTAGTCTATTGAGATTGCATGGCTGTGTGTGCTCAATTTTATACACCTGTCAACAACGGGTGTGACTGAAATAGCTGAATCCACTAATTTGAAGGAGTGTCCACATACTTTTGTATATATAGTGTAGTATGGGTTGGGATTACAGGTCTAAACTGTAGTGTTTACACCTTCGGTATCCTGTGCATGTGACAAATAAACTTAGATTTTATTTGATATAGTGTGTGTTTACCAGAGACGGTAATGTGAAGAACAACATGACCTGCACCAAAGTCAGATTAGGATATAGGCCAAGGACTAAATAAAGACTATTTTTACTATTACTTTCAGCACTTTTAGTCTTAATCTTTGATTGTTTACTACACTACTTTACTCTGTTTAGCACATGGCCTCAAATGTGAATCCTAAAAGAGATGGGTGGGGCTAAGGCTTAAGAGAGTGTGAGCAATGCTGAATGGGTGTAGACAATGAAGAGCAGTAGGTGTACCAAAACATTCACGGGCCAAGTTTATCAACTTTCAAAGCAGAATTACTTTCCCATTATTCCTTAACTGCAATGTTTGATATAATATTTTCTAGCTCTGAGTCTATACTTTCATCCAATGTAAAAAACACAATTTAGAATGTTGCTACATACGACTGAATCAAGGTGTTGGGTCACAAATGTGGAAAAAGTCAAGTGGTGTGAATACTTTCTGAAAGCACTGTACACAAGCTTCATGTCTTCCCTTCAATCACTGCTTGTTTTCTTAGGACACACACACGACCAGTCCCTGTGGCCGGGTCAGAAGAGTCCTTGAACCTGCAACAGCATCTGGCTGTACTGTGCTGGACAGAGGATGGACGAACGGAGTGGACTTAAGATGTCCCAGTGAAAAGGGCTGATTTCTAAAGACCTGAGCTCTAAATGTGACAGAGCAGGAATGTTAATGTTTTACAGATGCACCAGAGCTGCAGCCAACAGGACACGTACATTTCACTTGGGTGTATGTTCAGTCTGTTTCGTGAAATAAAACACGCACGCATGCACACGTACGTACTGTTTACTGAAGTCAACTCCTGAAGTCAAACTCCTGAGACAGTGAAACATTTGTAAAGAACACACAAGCTCAGAGAGGTACAGCTTTACCCAGGAACTAAGGAAACCAAATGGTTTTCCGAAATGGGAACAATTTGTCAACGACTAAACCGTCCAGCATTAGTTGTTTTATAGATATATTACCTTCCTTTTTTATTGTTGCTGAGTTGAGAAATGAAAGGAGTAGGAAAGAGAGAAGGAAAGTTAACAGAAGTTTCTGGGAACAGCATGGAACGTTGGTCAGGGTCTTTCAGCCCGCCCTAACACACTCTGTAACGAGGTCCAATGCACCGACAGGCCACGCAGTGCCAGGCCAGACCCAGTGCACTGTTAGACAGCAGGTGTTCCTCTGGTCGTAAAACATTAGTGTACAGGCCACCTGGCCATGGAGCGTGTGGAGGGCCTTGTGCAGCCCATTGCAGCCGCTGCTGTTAAGTGACAGAGTGTGGGTTAAGGGCTGCACTAAAGCTCTCCTCGCGTACCTCTCTCGCACCTCATAAGAGAGAAGTAGCCTGGGGACTGCTCAGGCTCCATTGATATGCCCAAACTCCCTGCTATAGGCCTGCCCATGGATTTTCTGACTAGGAAAGAGGAGGGAGCTGGAGACTGGGAAGGATGGAGTTGACCTAAGGGCTCACTCTCCAGTCTCCATGGTGTATGATGTGGTGTCTACGTGTGTCAGCTGTCTCTGCTGGTAAGTGACATCAGGTGGAAAGTACAGTTATGGAAAGCTGGAACAGAGAACGTATGTGGGGATGACAGGTAGATTTGTGACGACACACTTATGGTGACGGTCATAATTTAATGAATAATCCTGATCACAGAGAAAGATAATGAGAGGTCAACCTTTTTCTTGCTCTATAGAAACACCTTCATTATCAAGATGAAAGACAAAAGCAGATTAAAATGTTTCAATATGTATTCATTTATTTATCATTTGTAGATGTAATATTCCCATCAGGCTGATGAAAATGATCCAGTTTGTAAAATTTGCCAGAGCCCACCCAAACAGTTAACAAGCCATCAATATTCTCCATTACACTATTAGACTCCATTACACTATATAGGGTGTGTACATTGTATATAGAACCTCTAGAGCAGGGGTCAAACATGAGGCTCAGGGGATATTTTAGGACTCCACTTGTTTAAACTGCTTGTTAATGCAGTCAAGGCAATTGCCAGATTACAAGTAAGTATATAGGCTACATAAGTGTGTAACAATGTACTTTTTTGTCGTCACCAATATGCAGCCCTCCTGAAATTTGGCTTTACAGAAATGGCCCCATTGGCAAAATTACTTTGACACTCCTGCTGTGAGGCACTGGACAGCTACAGAGCTGCATTAATGATACACATATCTCCATTAAAAGCCATTCAAAACATTTCTATCCATGTCCAACCCATGTCTCCAGTCACTCAACATTTGAGGCGTGGTACACAACCTTGGCCATTACTCTCTTAGCTTCAGCATCCACCCCAAAACAGTGACAAAGACTTCATAGGGCTACTACGGTACTGATGATAACTCAGTCCCATAGGAAAGTACATTTCCATTTCTAACTACCGCCTCACATTCCCATGTGAAAGATGTTCTGAGCCTGGTGGAGATGTATAGCCTGGCTTTGCGATGTCAAAACCATGAATAATGGGTGTGATAAAATGTTGCCATTCAACAGAAACAGCTGGGGCAGTTTGAGCACCTAGGAAAAAGTGAGATTTTAAGGGCCTCCCAGATCTGACGTCTTTCCAGAGGCTTGTGTTTTGAGGCCTTGTCACCATTTGTCATCACACCATAGCTTCTATAAGAAATTCTGAAGATTCATTTTTCCCATCATTATACATGTTAACTAATATTTGTTACTCGTTTCAGGAAACTAGGCGCATGTCTCGGGTCACTACTTCACAGGAGAGACATTTAAACAAACTTTTTTTTAAATTAAAATACGTTTTTTTGGCAAAGATGCCTTCTGGAACATGTGAAGTTTCATGTGTCTTAATAACAGACGTGTATGCCATCTGTAAATACAAATAAAATTGTTAAATTACGAGCCTAGTTGGTTTAGCCACAGAAAAAGCCAGCAACCTTCCCGCTAGCCATGATAAGCTGAGATAATGAGCGGGCTGGACATGCCGAGAGATGAGTTCGGATTGGTCTGCCATATAGCACATTTCTGTCTATTTGAGCTGATCAGTATGTGTACAGTAGGTAATCCTGTCTAACGCAGCTTTAAAAAAAAATTTATCACGTAGTAGAACTGCATAAGTGTTGTTCTCTACTTTCTGGAGGACCGAGGTTTGAAATCAGTGGAGTTAGAGTATAATAGCTAAGGAGATGGAGAAAACACCTGTATCCGGATTACATCTTCAAACTAAGGGCAACCATGGCATCTGTGACAGGGAGAGGCATACATCCATGATATTACACTTTTCTAAAGTAATTTTCATTTCAAGTTAAAGTGTACTGTTAGCTAGCAAGCTAACGTTAGCTGGCTGGCTCGCTAGCTAACGTTACGTGTATGATCTTATTATTCGTATCTCAGAGCCATTTGCTTTGCTAGTTATAGCCTAATGTTAGCTAGCTAACATTGAACCTGGTTGGTTAGCTACCTGCAGATTCATGCAGGGTAGAAACATCATGAGTTGGGATTATGGTTCATTGTTTACCTAGCTAGCTAGCTACATGTCTTAACAAAAGACTCCACTATACAAGTAACCATTTCAATAGAATGTCACCGCGACAACTGTTGATAGACGTAGCTGGTAAATTCGCTCTGGCTACCTACTCCGATTTCAGAGCACTCTCGCCTGAGTGTGCCAGAGCGCAAAATAACTGACACATTTACGAACGCTCAACACCTGTTGAATATGGCTGGTGTCAGTAAACTTTGGCAAAAAAGCATAAATTGTTGCCAGCAGCACAGTTGGAGTCACCAAAGCTCTGGATAACATAAAAACAGCCTAACCAGCTCTGCTAGGGCGAGTAAAATGGTCAGTGAACGGTTCTCTCACGTTAGCCAGTTAGCTTGAGTGCTTGACTGTTGTTGTTAGGACAGAACGCTCGGATCAAAACATTCAAAGGCCATTTTCTCAAAAGTGAAGTTACAAGTTTATCAACTTTCAAAGGAGAATTACTTTCCCATTGTTCTTCAAATGCAGTGTATGATATACCATTTTGTAGCTCTGTGTCTCTGCTTTTATCCAACGTAAAAAACACAATATCAAATTTTGCTACATAAGACTGAATCAAGGCGGTGGGTCACATTTATCATAACACAAGATTTATCATGTTAGGCTATCACAGGGATTCACAACCTTTTTCACATCAAGTAATTTGACTGCCATTTGAGAATGGCCTGAGACTGCTTGTTAATGTGTTAATGTGTAACGTCCTGAACTAAACTAGACACATTCATGGGGAAGTGTAGGCTACTGGCTGTTGTTATAATATTTATGATATTAGTGGTTATCGAGTTTGTGGCAGCTCAATTCTATGTGGCTATGGCTGGGTCGTGATAGCAGTCTCTCCTTATGGCGGGATGCGCTGTGGTCCCAATATTATAGTGTCGGGTGCAGGTCGGGGGAACTACTAAGCTATATGGAATTGTTTTAAGAAGGTCATACCAGATTAGAATTGTAAGACCCCTTGAAGTATCAATAAAACATATGAAAATAATATTTTTGCCATTACTGCTATTAGCCCACTACAGTGCCTTGCAAAAGTATTCACCCCCCTTGGCGTTTTTCCTATTTTGTTGCATTACAACCTGTCATTTAAATGGAATGGATTTTTATTTGGATTTCCTGTAATAGACATACACAAAATAGTTGAAATTGTTGAAGTGAAATGAAAAAAAGAACTTGTTTCAAAAAATAATAATATATAAACAGAAAAGTGGTGCGTGCGTATATATTCACCCCCTTTGCTATGAAGCCCCTAAATAAGATCTGGTGCAACCAATTACCTTCAGAAGTCACATAATTAGTTAAATAAAGTCCACCTGTGTGCAATCTATGATCTGTCACATGATCTCAGTATATATACACCTGTTCTGAAAGGCCCCAGAGTCTGCAACGTCACTAAGCAAAGGGGCACCACCAAGCAGGTGGCACTATGAAGAACAAGGAGCTCTCCAAACAGGTTAGGAAAAAATAAGCAAACATGTTTGGTGTTCGCCAAAAGGCATGTGGGAGACTCCCCAAACATATGGCCATCAAGGAAAATGCTATGTCTGGTGCAAACCCAACACCTCTCATCACCCCGAGAACACCATCCCCACAATGAAGCATGGTGGTGGCAGCATCATGCTGTGGGGATGTTTTTCATTGGCAGGGACTGGGAAAATGGTCAGAATTGAAGGAACGATGGATGGCACAAAATACAGGGAAATTCTTGAGGGATTTTTTTTCCAGTCTTCCAGAGATTTGAGACTGCGACAGAGGTTCACCTTCCAGAAGGTCAATGACCCTAAGCATACTGCTAAAGCAACACTCAAGTGGTTTAAGGGGAAACATTTAAATGTCTTGGAATAACCTAGTCAACGTCCAGACCTCAATCCAATTGAGATTGCTGTACACCAGCAGAACACATTCAACTTGAAGGAGCTGGAGCAGTTTTGCCTTGAAGAATGGGCAACATTCCCAGTGGCTAGATGTGCCAAGCTTATAGAGACATACCCCAAGAGACTTGCAGCTGTAATTGCTGCAAAAGGTGTCTCTACAAAGTATTGACTTTGGGGGGAGGAATAGTTATGCACGCTCAAGTTATCTATATATTTTTTTGTCTTATTTCTTGTTTGTTTCACAATAAAAAATATTTTGCATCTTCAAAGTGGTAGGCATGTTGTGTAAATCAAATGACACAAACCCCCCAAAAATCTATTTTAATTCCAGGTTGAAAGGCAACAAAATAGGAAAAAAGCCAAGGGGGGTGAATACTTTCTCAAGCCAGGAAACATTTGTTATTGTTTTGGACATGTATTTAACCCTTTATTTTTTACTGTCTAAGTCCCGTCTAAGCCAGGGGAGGGGGGGGGTCTACTAAGCTATATGGTATTGTTTTAAGAAGGTCATACCAAGGATAATTTTGCTATTTGATTTAGAATTTTAAGACCCCTTGATGTATATATAATGTTTACATACCCTACATTACTCATCTCATATGTATATGTATATACTGTACTCTATATCATCTATTGCATCTTGCCATCTTTATGTAATACATGTATCACTAGCCACTTTAAACTATGCCACTTTATGTTTACATACCCTACATTACTCATCTCATATGTATATACTGTACTCTATACCATCTACTGCATCTTGCCTATGCCGTTCTGTACCATCACTCATTCATATATCTTTATGTACATATTCTTTATCCCTTTACACTTGTGTGTATATGATAGTAGTTGTGGAATTGTTAGGTTAGATTACTTGTTGGTTATTACTGCATTGTCGGAACTAGAAGCACAAGCATTTCGCTACACTCGCATTAACATCTGCTAACCATGTGTATGTGACAAATAAAATTTGATTTGATTTGTATAAGTATATAAGAAAGATCAGGAAACATTTACAAAAATGTTTTGTCTTTAACCCCTTATTTTTGTCACTAAATACACATTCAATTTTTTCAGCTGGTACCGGGGGACCTTCAGATGAGTCTTGAGGCCTGTGGGAATCCTAGAGCTTGTACAGTACCAGTCAAAAGTTTGGACACACCTACTCATTCAAGGATTTTTTAAAAACTATTTTCTACATTGTAGAATAATAGTGAAGACATCAACACTATGAAATAACACATACTGTATGGAATCATGTAGTAACCAAAAAAGTGCTAAACAAATCAAAATATATTTATATTTGAGATTCTTTGCTTTGATGACAGCTTTGCACACTCTTGGCATTCTCTCAACCAGCTTAACTTGTTTGGGATAGGGGACAGCATTTTCACTTTTGGATGAATAGCATGCCCAGAGTGAACTGCCTCCTACTCAGTCCCAGATGCTAATATATGCATATTATTATTAGTATTGGATAGAAAACACTCTGAAGTTTCTAAAATTGTTTGAATGATGTCTGTGAGTATAACATAACTCATATGGCAGGCAAAAACCTGAGAAGAAATCCAAACACGGAGTGGGAAATCTGAGGTTTGTAGTTTTTGAACTCACCCCTATCGAATACACAGTGGGATATGGGTTATTTTTCACTTCCCAAGGCTTCCACTAGATGTCAACCGTCTTTAGAACGTGGTTTCAGGATGCTCATGTGAAGGGGGGCCGGATGGGAGATGTTTTACTAAGGGGTCTGCCTACAGCCTTGTTCTCAGTCATGCGCTTTCACTTGAGAGGTTGCTCTCGTTCCAGTGCAATTCTACAGACAATGGAATTCTCCGGTTGGAACAGTATTGAACTTTTATGATAAAAACATCCTAAAGATTGATTCTATACTTAGGTTGACAAGTTTCTTCGACCTGTAATATAACTTTTTGAACGTTTTGTCCAAATGGACCAGATCGCGCTTTTGGATTGTTTACCAAACTCCCTAATTCTAAATAAATGGACATAAATGATGGACATTATCGAACAAAACAAGCATTTATTGTGGAACTGCGATTCCTGGGAGTGCATTCTGATGAAGATCATCAAAGGTAAGTGAATATTTATATATGAATAATGTTGACTACCCAACATGGCGGAGATTTCTCTGGCTGGTTTGGGCTCTGAGTGCCGTTCTCAGATTATGCTTTTTCCGCAAAGTTTTTTTGAAATCTGACACAGCGGTTGCATTAAGGAGAAGTGTATCTAAAGTTTCATGTATAATAGCTGTATTTTCATCAACATTTATTATGAGTATTTCTGTGAATTCATGTGGCTCTCTGCAATATCACTGCATGTTTTGGAACTACTGAATTTAACACGCCAATATAAAATACGATTTTTGGATATAAATATGAACTTTACCGAACAAAACATACATGTATTGTGTAACATGAAGTCCTATGAGTGTCATCTGATGAAGATCATCAAAGGTTAGTGATTCATTTTATCTCTATTTGTGCTTTTTGTGACTCCTCTCTTTGGCGGGAAAAATGGCTGGGTTTATCTGTGACTTGGTGGTGACCTAACATAATCGTTTGTGAAGCTTTCGCTGTAAAGCATTTTTGAAATCAGACACTGTGGCTGGATTAACGAGAATGTTATCTTTAAAATGGTGCCTAATACTTGTATGTTTGATAAATCTGATTTACGAGATTTCTGGGGGGATTTATTTGGCGCCCTGCAATTTTATTCGCTGTTGGCGAGGGGTTCCGCTAGCTAGACAGGTTAATGAGGAATGCTTTTCCAACAGTCTTGAAGGAGTTCCCAAATATGCCTATCCAACTCATCCCAAACCATCTCAATTGGGTTGAGGTCGGGTGATTGTGGAGGTCAGATCATCTGATGCAGCACTCCATCACTCTCCCTCTTGGTCAAATAGCCCTTGCACAGCCTGGAGTTGTGGTTTGGGTCATTGTCCCGTTGAAAAATAAATGATAGTCCCACTAAGCGCAAACCAGATGTGATGGCGTATCGTTGCAGAATGCTGTGGTAGCCATGCTGGTTAAGTGTGCCTTGAATTCTAAATAAATCACTGACAGTGTCACCAGCAAAGCACCCCCACACATCACACCTCCTCCTCAATGCCTCACGGTGGGAACCACACATGTGGAGATCATCCGTTTACCTACTCTGCATCTCAAAGACACGGCGGTTGGAACCAAAAATTAAACATTTGGACTCATCAGACCAAAGGACAGATTTACACCAGTCTAATGTCCATTGCTCATGTTTCTTGCCCCAAGCAAGACTCTTCTTCTTATCGGTGTCCTTTAGTAGTGGGTTCTTTGCAGAAATTCAACCAGGCCTGATTCACGCAGTCTCCTCTGAACAGTTGATGATGAGCTGTGTCTGTTACTTGAACTCTGTGAAGCATTTATTTGGGCTGCAATCTGAAGTGCAATTAACTCTAATGAACTTATCCTCTGCAGCAGAGGTAACTCTGGGTCTTCTTTTCCTGTGGCGGTCCTCATGTGAGCCAGTTTCATCATAGCGCTTGATGGTTTTTGCGACTGCACTTGAAGAAACTTTCAAAGTTCTTGAAATATTTTGTATTGACGGACTTTCATGTCTTAACGTAATGATGGACTGTCCTTTCTCTTTGCTTATTTGAGCTAATCTTGCCATAATATGGACTTGGTCTTTTACCAAATAGGGCTATCTTCTGTATACCACCCCTACCATGTCAAAACACAACTGATTGGCTCAAACGCATTAAGGAAATAAATTCCACAAATTAACTTCTAATGGGGACACCTGTTAATTGAAATGCATTCCAGGTGACTACCTCATGAAGCTGGTTGAGAGAATGCCAAGAGTGTGCAAAGCTGTTTTATGAAAATACAAATTTTCAGGATGTTTAGCTCTGTCACTATTCACTGCAAAAGTGGCAATGTTACATACATGTGGTGGATTGAGACGCATCCAATGCAAAAATAAACAGATCTCTCTAGTTTAAACTGACGGATTCCTTGGGGATTTTTGTATTATGCTAATTAGATCAGGGGGTTTTACTGCCCCCCTAGCAGTAAAGGTTTTCTATAAGCAATGTGGTTAATAACATCATTATTGTTATTCATTATTCACTGTATATTTATTCCTTGTGTCATAATTTATATTTTTTATTTTATCTTTAACTCTGCATTGTTGGAAAAGGACCCGTAAGTAAGCATTTCACTGTTAGTCTACATCTGTTATTTACGAAGCATTAGACAAATACAATTTGATTACATTTTTGATTTAAGAGGCTGTAAAATATAAAAAGTTTCTTTAAGAGGAAACTCTACACTGCAGTTAGAAACGTTGATTACACGCTGGATTTTTTGTCTTTGCCTTTTTCATGCCGTCGTTCAAAGAAGGGTGCTAAAAGAGAGTGAATGTGGACCAGCAGACCAGCCTCAGGTCAGGGCCAGCACTGAAGAGAAAAGGATGTTTCATATTGTGTGGACCGGAGTATCAACTTCCTCGTAACTGGATCCTCACTTCACCAGAACTTGGGAATCTTGCCTGTTTCTGGAAATGTATGACTTTAGTATTCTGATTCAAGTCATCAGGAAAGGTATTATTAAAGAGGGAAGCAGTAGCTTCCTAATTTTGTGCTTTGGGGACTGGCAGAATGTTACTGGCAGAATGGGTGTTCTATGTGGAGGATGAGGGTTTCAGTAGGTATCTCAGATTGGGTGGAGTGAGGCCTAAGGGTGAGGGTTTTATAAATAAGCATCAACCAGTTGGTCTTGCGCCACGTATACAGAGATGGACCGTTTACAGAGGAGTATAGAGTGCATTGATGTGTCCTATAAGGAGCATTGGTGGCAAATCTGATGGACGAATAGTAAAGAACATCTGGCCGCTCAAGAGCACCCTTACCTGCCGATCTATGAATTACGTCTACGTAATCTAGCATGGGTAGGATGGTCATCTGAATTAGGATTAGTTTGGCAGCTGTGGTGAAAGAGGAGCGATTACGATAGAGGAAACCAAGTCTATACTCCCAAGTTCTTGTATGAGGTGAGGGGGGCATTCTTCTTACCGAACCACATGACCTTTGTTTTGGAGGTGTTCAGAACAAGGTTAAGATTTAGAAGATGAAACTGAAGGCTGTTGTGTCAGTTACCCTGCTTGACAACACATAGGCTCTATAGGCTAGATGGCATACATATTCTTCCTCTAGACATAAACAACCTGGTCCAGATATCCAACAATCACTTTTCCACTCTGTCTTTATTTCTCTGCCAATCTGCTTCTGTCTGTCTGGCCTGATAATGATCCCCTGGAGATTAACATAAACAAGTCAGCGGTGGTTACCAGTGAAATCACTGTTTTGGCATATCATATCCAATGTTCTTCCAAACAGTGCTAAATATACAATCACAACGTAGCCTACTAAAAAGTACTGTTTATCGGGCGGCGCACAATTGGCCCAGCGTCGTCCGGGTTAGGGTTTGGCCGGGGTAGGCCGTCATTGTAAATAAGAATTTGTTCTTAACTGACTTGCCTAGCTAAATAAAGTTTCAATAAATAAAATAAAATACAATTAGTGTAGACAGAATTTAGAATGTATCTATATACTGTAAGCACAAACTCAGAACACATAGTATTGATCTATTGCAGTTAATAGCCAACATAGACAGACTCAAATATAAACTTCCCTGAACTGCGTGCGACCATTGTTTTCATAGCTTCCAGCACCCTCTGTTGCAGTGGGTTGTGAGGCTACATTCCTGCGGCATATTTCTCCTGACCCCTCAGGCTATCAGCTCTTCATGCCTGCACTCCAGCAGTGTTCCAGCTATCCCCTACTACTGGACCCCAATGTCTGCTTCTGAAGTTTGGGCAACAAAAACCCCAGTAGTATTTGCACAGTAGCATAAACATTAGACATGGGGGCAGGCAGCAAACAAATGCATAAATGTTCAACATGCTGGTTTGAATCTAGCCTTCCCCTGCCATTCAAAGATGGCGTCTCAATAGTGTAGTCTCCCACTTAAGACCACTCTTGGCAGCTGTGCTCTTAATCTTGGCCTTAGACAATGATCTCGGGGGAGACAGATGTCAATGTATATCATAGATCATTGTCTTCTGACAGGTGACGTCATTCTAATGTGAATCACAGCATTTACTCAGTGATGGGCAGCCAGAAAGCTCCAGCATAAGCCTCACTCAAGCCACACTCCATTGAACCAAAGTGCCATTGTGGAAACAGTGTGAGGATTTCCATTTGAAATAAGACAGACTTGGCTCCTTGTAGCCTGCTGTGCTGTGCCCAGTATCAGGGTATCACCCTCTCCATTACCACAACAAGCCTTGTGGTGAAAGGCGGTAGGAAGAGAGAGCTGCCACGCTAAACATATTTTGAGGCAGCTGGTTTCCTTAAAGTCATATTGGATGTATACAACATGATCTGATGGCTATCTCGCGCCAACATGGTCTAACCTATCATTTCACATTAATTGGATTCCAGTTAGAACTGCCAGCCCCAAAGCTGAAAATGATTTAGAACGCTCCTCTGACCAGAGAATCCCCAGAGACACCTTTCTTACATACTAACTGTATGAGCAAGATGGAAAGCCATCTGTTGTCAAGTCAACGGGAGATGGTGTTTGTGTGTAAATGACAGGTACAGAGATTGAAAAGGGATAGGTTAAGTGAGTTGGCTTCTAAAGAGCTTTTTGTTTGACTCAGTTCTCTATACCGGTAAAGAAAACATGATGGTGCTGCCCGAAAAATCAGACAGATCTTTTAACCAATATTCACAGACTATACCAAACATTAGGAAAACCTTCTTAATATTGAGTTGCACCCTCCCTGTTTGCACTCATAACAGCCTTAATTTGTCGGGGCATGGACTCTACAAGGTGTCGAAAGCATTCCACAGGGAAGCTAGCCCATGTTGACTCCAATGCTTCCCACAGTTGTGTCAAGTTGGCTGGATGTCCTTTGGGGGATGGACCAATATGATATCCGTGGCAGTTCTTTTATTTCTTTTTTATTTACAACTTTTTCTCCCCAATTTTGTGGTATCCAATTGGTAGTTACGGTATTGTCCCGTCGCTGCAACTCCTGTATGGACTCAGGAGAGGTGAAGGTCGAGAGCCGTGCGTCCTCCGAAACACAACCCAGCCAAGCCGCACTGCTTCTTGACACAATACCGGCTTAACCTGGAAGCCAGCAGCACCAATGTGTAGGAGGAAACACCGTGCACCTGGCGACCGTGTCAGCGTGCATTGCGCCCGGCCGACCACAGGAGTCACTAGTGCGCGATGGGACAAGAACATCCCTGCCGGCCAAACCCTCCCCTAACCCGGACGACGCTGGGCCAATTGTGAGCCGCCCCAATGGTCTTCCGGTCGCGGCCGGCTGCGACAGAGCATGGACTCGAACCAGGATCTCTAGTGGCACAGCTAGCACTGCGGTGCAGTGCCTTAGACCACTGCGCCACTCGGGTGCCCTTGCGTTGCAGATCTTGACACAAACCGGTGCATCTGGCACCTACTACCATACCCTGTTCAAAGGCACTTAAATAATGTGTCTTCACCCTTTGAATGGCACACATACACAATCCTTGTCTAAATTGTCTCAAGGCTTAAAAATCCATCTTTAACCTGTCACCTTCCCTTCATCTACACTGATTGAAGTGGATTTAAGTGACATTCATAAGGGATCATAGCTTTCACCTGTATTCACATGGTCATTCTATGTCCTGAAAAGAGCAGGTGTTCATAATGTTTTGTATGCTACCTTGTACACACACACACACACACACACACACACACACACACACACACACACACACACACACACACACACACACACACAAACAGACACACAAACAGACAGACACAAACAACAACTTCTCTCCAAATTGTGTCAGATGAAAAGCAAAGCTTGTAGTATTGTATGAACATGGTGTTAGAAAGACCAGGCCAAACATAAACTCTTCATAATGCACCTGGAGAAAACTCTGGGCATAACCTAGACATTCTCATCAGGCCTTCCTCCCAAATCCAATTTTCAGGGGCAGGCAGCGTGCCAGATGCTTTGCTCTGGAAGTGTGCTAACTCACCCCAGTCTGGTCCCTGCTACAAGCTGAACTCGGACTCCTTTTCTGTCCGTAAGTATACTAAAAGCCCCGCCACCACTTACCTAGGCCTCGTCGGTGTCCCAACCCATAAGGCAAGCCATTATTCCAACACAAATACCTGAGACCCAAAGGAACAGGAGTTTCTGATTATCACACATCATACGTTACAGGACATAATCGCTTGTGTTTTCTTCTTGGCAGCCTGCAATCTTCAGTGGGAAAGGAAGTATTTTTCTCCTCATTCTTTTTTTACCGACAAGAATATGGCAGAGCCGGCTGGACCACAGAATGGGCTGTGCCAAATCTCAGGAGGAGATACCAGCTCAAGGAGAGACAGAGAGGGAGAGTGACGCAGCTCAAGGTTGATGCATAAACGTGTAGCCTATTTAAGTGGTCGTGGGGTATTTGGGTAACACTACCGTACTTAAAGCCAACTGGTTGTTTAAGTTTTTTACTTGAAAACATGAGATCCAATAAAAGAACCTGATAGAATTAGCTATTTTTATGTACTACATGTTTTCAGACTAATCACTTTATTATTCATTCCTTGACTATTACAGATCTGTATATCTATAAAGGCCTACATACAGTTGAAGTCGGAAGTTTACATACACTTAGGTTGAAGTCATTAAAACTTGTTTTTTCAACCACTCCACACATTTCTTGTTAGCAAACCATAGTTTTGGCAAGTCGTTTAGGACATCTACTTTGTGCATGACACAAGTAATTTTTCCAAAAATTGTTTGCAGACAGATGATTTCACTTATCATTCACTGTATCACAATTCCAGTGGGTCAGAAGTTTGGAAAATTCCAGAAAATTATGTCATGGCTTTAGAAGCTTCTGATAGGCTAATTGACATCA
Organism: Salvelinus alpinus; assembly: GCF_045679555.1. Lineage (NCBI taxonomy): Eukaryota > Metazoa > Chordata > Actinopteri > Salmoniformes > Salmonidae > Salvelinus > Salvelinus alpinus. Next base: position 15,095,384 of record NC_092110.1, on the reverse strand, counting down.
TTTGAGTCAATTGGAGGTGTACCTGTGGATGTATTTCAAGGCCTACCTTCAAACTAAGTGCCTCTTTGCTTGACATAATGGGAAAATCAAAATAAATCAGCCAAGAAAATAATTGTAGACCTCCACAAGTCTGGTACATCCTTGGGAGCAATTTCCAAACGCCTGAAGGTACCACGTTCATCTTTACAAACTATAGTACGCAAGTATAAACACCATGGAACCACGCAGCCGTCATACCGCTCAGGAAGGAGACGTTCTGTCTCCTAGAGATGAACGTACTTTGGTGCGAAAAGTGCAAATCAATCCCAGAACAACAGTAAAGGACCTTGTGAAGATGTTAGAGGAAACAGCTACAAAAGTATCTATATCCACAGTAAAACGAGTCCTATATCAACATAACCTGAAAGGCCGCTCAGCAAGGAAGAAGCCACTGCTCCAAAACAGCCATAAAAAAGCCAGACTGTGGTTTGCAACTGCACATGGGGACAAAGATCAAACTTTTTGAAGACATGTCCTTTGGTCTGATGAAACAAAAATAGAACTGTTTGGCCATAATGACCATCACTATGTTTGGAGGAAAAAGGGGGAGGCTTGCAAGCCGAAAAACACCATCCCAACCGTGAAGCACAGGGGTGGCAGCATCATGTTGTGGGGGTGCTTTGCTGCAGGAGGGACTGGTGCACTTCACAAAATAGATGGCATCATGAGGATGGAAAGTTATGTGGATATATTGAAGCAACATCTCAAGACATCAGTCAGGAAGTTAAAGCTTGGTCGCAAAGGGGTCTTCCAAATGGACAATGACCCCAAGCATACTTCCAAAGTTGTGGTAAAATGGCTTAAGGACAACAAAGTCAAGGTATTGGAGTGGCCATCACAAAGCCCTGACCTCAATCCTAAATGTGTGGGCAGAACTGAAAAAGCGTGTACGAGCAAGGAGGCCTACAAACCTGACTCAGTTACACCAGCTCTGTCAGGAGGAATGGGCCAAAAGTCACCCAACTTATTGTGGGAAGCTTGTGGAAGGCTACCCAAAACGTTTGACCCAAGTTAAACAATTTAAAGGCAACGCTACCAAATACTAATTGAGTATATGTAAACTTCTGACCCACTGGGAATGTGATGAAAGAAATAAAAGATGAAAGAAATCACTCTCTACTATTATTCTGAAATTTCACATTCTTAATATAAAGTGGTGATCCTAACTGACCTAAGACAGGCAATTTTTACTAGGATTAAATGTCAGGAATTGTGAAAAACTGAGTTTAAATGTATTCGGCTAAGGTGGGGACCTTAAACTTCCGACTTCAACTGTATCACTAAGCAGTATTTGCTTGAGGATATGTTAAAGATAGCACGATTAAGATTAGACAGAGCAGTTACCAATGTTTCTACATTTTGGTCTCTACAACACATAGGACATAGGAAAAAGCCCCACAGAGAAGGGAAATTACAGACAAGTAGAGAAACAAGACAAAAACAACCTGTAAAAAGGCTCTATCTGAAATAAGAGCTGGAATGCCCCCCAGAAAAAAAATATGATTTCTTGTTATTCAATCCATTAACCTTTAACGTTGCGAGCGGATTGGGAAAGTTCCAGGGGGAGTCCTATCTCGGCCTAGGATGTTTTCACAGGCCGTCTCTAACATGCACCTCTCCCATGCTGAGGCAGTGTTTTCACTGCACTTCGCAATGTGCCATGCTCCCACCCTGAATCAGCCTAACCCATCACTGGACAGCAGAGTGCCATGAAGCAGAGGCAGCTATATGGGAATCAATGCTCAGAGGCCCATATGCACCAATTTGGCTAACACATTTAGGCAGCCTAAAGACATCCTTTATCATGGTGTTAAATGAATGTCATAATTCTCAAAAATTAATGCAGTAATTCTAACGTATGAACATTAAAAGCGGGTCAACTGTTGGTCAAGAAGGTTGTAGAGATCTATGAAAACCTTCATAGATCACTTAAAGCTTGACAAATCTCCATGTTATAGACATTACACTACAACCTCACTTCTACAGTAGTACTTGAATCAAAGTGGGGACTCACCTGCAGCTCAGGAGCCCTCTTCATCATCTCCAGGATGAGGTAGCAGCCAATGGAGTGGCCCACCAGGACCAGGCGAAAGTCCCTGGGAACGTGCTCCGTGAGGAAGGCCAGCTTGTGCTCTATCTGCCCGTTCAAACCAAACACGTCCCCCACTGCCATTACTGTTGGGTCTGCAAAGATCAAGGTTCATCATTAGTATTCAGTATTACATCAGTATGACATCATCTATTCAAGCACCAAGGACATGGACATGAGTACTTGAGCCAGCATCATTCATCAATGTCCACAAGATAGTACACAAGATAGTCTTTATTTACATTTGGCACATGGATCACCCCAACATAGGCCCAGGGACATCATGCTATGGTAATGTCCACTGTTTCATTCACTGATGTCCTCTCATTAGTAGTACTCAGGACCCTTTGACAACAAAATTAAAACAAGAACATTCAAATGGCAATCGAAGTTAGGAAGTATTCTAGAAACATCTTGATTTCATTTCTGTAATCTTTTTGGAAAGATATTTAACGATATTTTATCATATAATGCTGTAAATCTAGGGACAGAACAAAGCTTTGAAGGAAGCGGTTAACAATTCTCTACCTGTGCAGAGCAGTCAAATCCAAGACAATGTTACGATTAGAGGGTATGAGAAAAGGAGATGGAGAGATGATGAAAGAGAAGGTAAGAAAGACCGAAAGGAAGAATATAATGTGTCTATGGTGATTTAGCGGGCGGGAAAAGACAAATTCAAAATTAATTTCATAACGAAAAAAATCAATCCGCTTAGAATTGAGCATAATTGGTGAGGGACTTGATGTTTGATTCTTTCAGAGTGGAATTTGGAGCAGCCGTTCTGTGTAGACAGCATAAGGATCGGGTAGGGAAGGTTGTGGGGGTTGGGGATATGCTTACTGTATAATGGAAAAAACTAAATGAGTGCAAATTGTGATTAATGGATCAATAAAGAATAACATATGGCAAAGACAAATTCCCCCACACAACATAATGATCCTCTTGGCAAGAGAAAGAACATCCCAGGCTGGGGCGGCCCGTTAAGCGATTAAAGCCTTCTCACAAATGTGCAATAAATGTGTGCTGCATTTTTTCTTCTAGGGAAAAGGTAACTGATTTCCTATGTGTCAAAAGAAACCTAACTTGTGGTGTTACTGATTGCAACATGGGAGGTGTAGGCTCTTTTCTTTCTTTTTTACTCTCTCCTCTGTAATTGGGTGTGGTGGCACCATAAATGAAGCTGACGAGGATACGGAGAAAGAGATGAGAAGGAGATTAGCAACAGCCTAGGTCCTGTACTGCATTGTGCATACTTCCTCTCAGAATACAAACTTCCTTCTCAAAAGGGTTTGTGAAGCTGGGTTCAACATCTGTACCACAGTGGTAGCCCACAGTTGTCGACCTTGCATAAAAAAACGAGAGATCAAGAAACAAGATAAAGTGAAGGTTGTCTTGAAATTATTTGATCAGATTGAAAAGCTGGGCATCAGACCAAAATGTCATAAAGTGGTGGTAAACAAAAAGGTTTAAGTCATTATTGCAAATTTCTACTGCTTTATGCCATTTCTCTCCAAAATGTATTTTCAAAAGATATGCGCAAACAATCAACAAACCAATATCCATGGCACAAATCACATGGAGTTGTAGACGTGACCGACGATAGCGGTGGGAGGTGGGAGCATAATTGGAATCAGAAAGACTCCATAAAAACCTCTCGTGATATTAGACCTTGGCTGGTGTAGCATTTTTGGGGGGGATTGCATTTTCTGAATGCATGTTTTAGTACTCTGGACATTAATAGTGTGCAATTTAGCCATATCAAAGTGAGAAAGTTGCTGGTGAAAAGTAGTGTTGCAAACTCATTCTGACAAAATGAATGAGATCTGAGGCCCCTGGAGGATCCCGTGACCCAGGAATGGATTATTGATGCTGGCACAGGGAGAATGTTCCCTGTGTTTGCATTAACAGATATTTTTACAGTCATCAAAACCATCAAGGAAAACTTGCCTTGCCACAGGAACACTTCTACCACTGGAAGATTTGGAATAGAACCTTTAATGCTGCACTTTTTTTTTTAACTCTGTTTGTTTTTCCAAAACTGGAAAACTTTTTTTCAACTTCATCAAGTATGCATTAGCTGTTAATAATAATAACTGCCAGTCTTTAATTTGCACAAGTCACTGGAAAGTCAGAGGAGGCCCAATCAATGCTGTATGGGTTTCTCTGTATCGGCGAGGCCTTTCCTTGGACGTCCCAGAGGTTTTAGAAGCTGCTGCTCTACGATGCCACCCTATCCCTTAGCAAACTGAATGCTCTTTGACGAGTTGTAAATCAATGGCAAGCATTCAAGGGGTTGACCAGGGTGGTAAATCCCCAAAGGCTTGGATTGTTGCCGCAAGAAGAGAGGTGAAAAGGAAGCTGATATGTCAGACATGTTTGTGTTTCCATGTTGGATGTGGGTAATAGTCGAGTGGATATGGAAAGTGCCATCCAAAGAATGAACACCTAGTTAGTAATGCTGGAATAATACTGCATGATAACCACATGAGCGTGCAGGTCTAGCCTGGCTATCATAGCCACAAGCAGATAAATTATTTAGTAGTATTTACAGTAAATCCTAATCATAGTGAGCAGATTTCCTTGGATAAGGGCATCTCACCAAATGGAAAGACATGATGAAGGACTATTGAGATGAACACAGGACTTGCTGCTAGATAATTTGAGCCTTTCTCTGGTCTTAATCAGGGCCGTTGTTGAGGTTTTGGGATAAAAGATGAGTCCTTCCCTGCCCATCTTGAGATAGGGCTGCTGCTCATTGTCACCCCCTGGAACACCAGGCTGAACAGAGTGGTTTTCATTTATTCTCTCTGATGATCGGATGACATGCTACGAATTGGCAGGGTTGTCTGATTTTATTTTTACTGTATCTATTGACTATCTCCAGACTTTGCCTTGTGTGTTCCATGAATCATTTATGAGTTGGAAGTTTCGACAAGTGTGTGCCATGTGTTCACAATAAAAGAGGAACTGTTCAATGCTTGACTTTGTTACATGAATGTCTATTTAATCTAGACCAACTATACCAAACCTCTGGAAAAGACTAAGTATTACATCATTATTTCTCATTATAATAAAAAATATATATATTGTGTCATGACCATAATCCTCTGACATCAACATTGGTATCTATATGGTCAAAATAGGTTGTCTGATTACGTGACTTTGTCATGTCAGTCTCCAGGCCTTTGAGCTACGTAAAGAGAAGCCTGGAAATCAAGGCTTCCGTCAAGTTATCATCAGAACTCATGCTAGTTATCGCACATCCAAATGAGGCTACCTACCAGGGTACACTTTGACAGAATGTTAACTTACACCTACACACTTATCTGTCCTTTACAAACCCTCAAGATGGATATATTTGTCATTTGTCCTTCTCAAGGTGGACAGATCCAAACTGTATCGTCCAATGTATCTCATGAGCCCTCAGAGAAGGGATTTAACTTACTACATGTGAGGGCTTGGTAATGTCTTTCCCATGTATCAGGCACAATAAAAACGTCCTCACTGCTTTATGAATGAATATTACAGGGCTCATATGGTGGTGCTGGCTAGAGAGGGAGAGGGAGAGGCCCCTTGGCTCAGGCTAACTCGTCCAGCTCAGCTAACATTCCTCTTCTCCTGCGCCATCCTTAGCATCGTCTTTAGTATTGGAGAGTGAGCTAACAAGGACGTGCCCATTTCAAAGCTAGCTAATCAGTCATTAGTGGTCAGGAGATGTGCTGTTGATGTGAATAAATGGAAGTGGATCAGTGTGGATACACCAGCAATAAGGACTCATAGAAAGTCCAGCTGCACAAAGCACTCTCAATAAGAGATATGAATTAGCTATGTACCTTCAATCATGTCCATAGTATCAGGAGGCACACAGTGTCCAGCATGGCTCACTGCCCAGACAGGGTAGCGCCGCCCCAATGTCTGGTGAAGCGTCTGCATGAAGGTCTTGTAGAAGCCAACCACACCTGGGTTACCTGCAAAGATGCCGAAAACACTATAAACATCATAAAGTGCTCTGCAAATGTAACACCACATGATAAAAACTAGGGATGTAGCGATTCACAGATTCACAAGCTGGGGCGGCAGGTAGCCTAGTGGTTAGAGCATTGGACTAGTAACCGAAAGGTTGCAAGATCGAATCCCCGAGCTGACAAGGTAAAAATCAGTTGTTCTGCCCCTGAACAAGGCAGTTAACACAATTACCTGTTCCTAGGCCGTCATTGAAAATAAGAATTTGTTCTTAACTGACTTGCCTAGTTAAATAAAGATAAAAGATAAAAGACACGACTGCTTCTGTCCGTGGACCACAAACCGCAGTGTTGTAGTACTCAAGACTGGTCTTGGTCTCTAGACCACATATTCAGTGTCTTGGTGTTGGATACATAGACAAAAAACATAGGCTACATTGCCCTCCCCTAATCTGATAGTGGTAGATGCCTAGTCTCCATTATGGCTCAGATCAGGTGCCTATAGACATACATAATTACTTACACAAGTCAGCTCATGAGCTCCAACAGCAGCAGATTTTTATTTAGAATGGAAAATGAATGTGTTTATGAACCAAATGTTAGTGCATCGAATCATATCGCACAGAATCACTTTGATTCGTTCTCTAATCAAACCGAATCGTTTTATACTCAAACATATCATTCCTGTATTGTATCGGAGCCCATGTCTCCAGATATGTATCAAATCATCTTGAAAGGGAAAGATGCACATCCATAACAAAAACATAAACTACACTTTATGGAGGTAGGCTACATGACTAAATGCTATAAAACAAACCATATAAAACATATATTGACAGCCAACCTTACCAACTTCTTAGTATGTTAATCATTTTCTTCTCTACTCTTGAAGATGTCACGCATGACAACAAAGTGTTGGCCATGTAATGGTTGTCATTCCCTGGCCTTTGCCATCAATCTCATCAGCCCCCATACAGCAGCATGTCATAGGTAGCACTGTCAGCTCAGCTGCTAGCTAGGAACTTTATTTAGCTCATGGTACTGATGTCTTTACACAGAACAAAGAGGGACTTTTATTCCATAGGTAAAAAAGGAGAGTTTATCCTGGGTGGGGGTTTATTTCGGACTATCAGGGTGCGATAAAAGTGCAGAAAAACTGTATAGCAGCTGCTAAAGAACAATGGCTACTCTGTGTGGTCTGTCTTTTTTTGTACAACAGGACAAATGTTTGTCGATGTTTTGTATAGAGCTTGTTTGAGTTGCTTGTATGCATATATATGGTATTTTGATGTATACTGTAAGCGTGAGTGCGTATTATCCGGATGTGTGTTAACTGCATTCTTTTGGAATCTTTGTTATGATGATTTTGCCTGTATGTGTCATTTCATGAGTGTTCAATGTATAACTGCCTCCGTGAGAGGGTGCTGAGAGAGAGCCACAGGTGCAATCTTTGGAAGAACACTCCCATTAGGAGTGTTACAAGAACACATAGACAATCATCGTTCAATAACATGCCACATTTAGGCTAAAGCATGTGGAACAATTAGCTAAAGCAATCTAACACTTTGGATAAAATTCACCTGGGTGATTTGTTTGTTAAAATGGTGTTGAGTTGTTTGTTGGTTGGATAGTTCTTATGCCACTGTTAAAAATTGAATGTTGGAACATTTCTTGGTGGGAGAAAATACAGCCAATGAGTGAACACATTGCTTCTGTTACATACATTTTTGTCTATTATCCACAAAATACATCCAATTAGTTTTATGCATATTGGGTGTGTATAAAATGCATAAGAAATAACTGGCAACACGCAGACCCCATACTTTTCCCCCTGGTATGTTCTCAGGACGAAGTAAAGCCATTGCAACACACAGATGTGAATCTAGATGTTTTTGTATTTAAGAGCTCTACCGTCTTGGATTTGAATCCACATGTATTGCATTCTGAAATCAGCTAACCACATGCTCCCATCAAGTTAACAAGCTAATAAGTAACAATCACTCATAGTTAATATCAGCAAAATAATTAACTTGTCTTATTTTGCCTGGCAGAAGGGCTTGGATTCCTTGTGAAAGCGGATGCAATCTTGAAACAATCATAAACATTTACTATGAGTTCAACTCTATTCTTCTAAGGTGGATGACGGCAACCATAAAGTACATGAACCTACCATAGATGAGGCTTTTGTGGGAAATAATGATAAACAGTGGTTTGAGGGTGAGGGATATGGGATATGGGATAAAACCTGTAGTCGGAGTCTGAACTCTCACTACAGTGGGCCCGAGTTCAGAACACTTGCCGCAGTTCTCGGTAGTGTTTCCATATTTTCATTCACATATCCTGAGTCATTAATCAAGAGCCAAATGCAGCTGAAGATGTTGCACAACACTTTGTGTGAGAGCAGGCAAGCTTCTCTGCTGAGCCGAGGGTACAAAAGTAAATATGGGAGGCAAATAGACTTAGAAGAGTACAGATACAGTGCCTTCAGAAATAATTAATACCCCTCGACTTATTCCACATTTTGTGTTACAGCCTGAATTCAAAATGGATAAAAACATTTTTTTAGACTTTTTTGCAAATTTATTGAAAATGAAATATAGAAATATCTAATTTGCATAAGTTCACACCAATGAGTCAATAATTTGTAGAAGTACCTTTGGCAGCAATTTCAGCTGCAAGTCTTTCTGGGTAAGTCGCAAAGAGCTTTCCACACCTGAATTGTGCAACATTTGCCCATTATTCTTTTCAAAATTCTTCAAACTTTTTCAAATTGGTTGCTAATCACTGCTAGACAACCATTTTAAGGTGTTGCCATAGATTTTTTTTCAAGCAGATTTAGGTCAAAACTGTAACTTACCCACTCAGGAACATTCACTGTCTTCTTGGTGAGCAACTTGGCCTTGTGTTTTATGTTATTGTCCTGCTGAAAGGTGAATTCATCTCCCAGTGTCTGGTGCAAATCAGACTGAACCAAATTTTCCTCTAGGATTTTTCCTGTGCTTAGCTCCATTCCGTTACTTTTTTATTCTGAAGGTGCCCTTCTTTGCAAGGCATTAGAAAACCTCCCTGGTCTTTGTGTTGAATCTGTGTTTGAAATTCACTGCTTGACTGAGGGGCCTTACAGATAATTGTATGTGTGAGGTGCAGAAATGAGGCAGTCATTCAAAAATCATGTTAAACACTATTATTGCACACAGAGAGTCCATGAAACTTATTATGTGACTTGTACACATTTTTTTCTCCTGAACTTATTTAGGCTTGCCATAGCAAAGGGGCTGAATACTTATTGACTCAAGACATTTTTCAGCTTTTCATTTTTTATGAATTTGTAAAAAATTTGAAGAACCTAATTCCACTTTGACATTAAGTGGTATTGTGTGTAGCCCAGTGACAGAAAAGTTTTATTTAAGAAATGTTTAATTGAGACTAACACAACAAAATGTGGAAAAAGTCAAGGGATGTGAATACTTTCTGAAGGCACTGTATTTATGAAGCACACGTTATTAGAGGGACAATTCCCCCTAGTAAGAGTTCAGGGAGGTGGAAACTTATTCAGTCTTATTCATTTAATTGACAGGAGTAAGCCTAGGTTGTGATGATCAGTGAAAAAACAACTAATTTGAATCTCATGAAAGCTCATGCCTCTACTGTGGTAGATTCCGTTAGAATGGACACCATCACTTTGTTTTGACCTTTTTGAACGTGAAATCCAACTTTCCCCTTTAACCGACCATGACAGATAAGGCCCCCTCTTTTCCCTCATCGCTGGGCAACCTTTCTCCATATCTGCCAGGCTCCCGCAGTTGAACATTGTGTTGACTCTCTCCTGCTCTCCACAAGCTGAGTAAACAGTCAACTCCCTCTTTCTCCCAGACAGTGGGGAGTGTGCAGGGGATGGGCTTTCCTTAAATGCAGCACCCTTTTCTAGACTCCGTCCACAGCCCCTCCTAGCCTACTGATTAAATACATTTGTATGTTTTTATTCACGCTGGGTTTCCAAATCTCTCCCAGATGGCCCCAGACATGCTCAAGAAGCAGGTTTTCAGAAACCTAGCCCATACCAGAGATGTGCCATTGGAAATGACAGTGCTATTTTTGCTAGGCACCACAAACGCCCCCATTCTCCCGTTTGTGGCTTGCACTCCCAAGAGAAGTAATGAAGGCCCCCTGAATCCCACTGTCACACAGCTTGAATCAGTTTGAACTCGAGGCAAGTGTAGAAAAGAAAACAGCTTTATACTGTAGCAGTCTGGGACCACACCTCAGGCCGCGCTTTTGCAAGAAGTAGACAGGTACCCAAATCTGAACACATAATTGGGATGTGAACAGATGAACTTTCAACTGATTCTTGGTCTTTATGAACATAAGCTTCAGTATTTGCATGAGTTTTGGGCCCAACATCTGTCTCTATCAGCAAAGCTGAGTTTGGAATGTGAATCGCTGGAGGTTACATCTGTCTGGTGTTCACAGCCAATTGATGGACCAGGGGCGGATTACATGGGTTCTATGTTGCGACGAGTGTACCTCTCACTCAAGAGAGGTCATGAAGGAGATTGCAGAAGTCCCCTTTTGTGAAAAAAATAGGACAAAAACAAATGAATAGAACAAATGACATTAGTACACAATGTTAAGTCTGTGGGCTGAAAGAGACAGAGCACATAGTAAGAAACCTGAACTAACAATGGGTTACAAATGAGTTGATGGAGAGAGATGGCTGAGGTCTCACAGAGTCATGAGTCAGTGGTTGAGAGGGAAAAGCCTGAATACTTAACTCCACAATAAGACTCTTCAGAATAGGTGGTCGTAGTAAACACCTGAGTACTGAATGATCCATGACAGAGGTATTGAAGTAGTGGGAGCAAAGAGGGTTTCCGATTGTTGTACTCAGGTACTGTAGGTAAAGCACAATAGCAGGACGAAATTCAGATGTCATTGTTTTCGATGAGACAGCGATGGGAAATTCCGACGAAGTTACACCATCTACCGCAACAGCAAAGGCCACACCAGATGTCGGCTAGCCATCAAACAAGTCATAACTAATTTAGACTACAATGAGGATTTCACAAGCACACTGTACCCATATGCACCTAAAGAAATTGGGAAATGTAAAACAATTTTTGATTTCAGCAACTGGTACCAAAAATGTAACTGATACAATAAATATTACAGACTGCAGGGAGATAAAATGATATACAGGGAGATGAAGGATAAGCAGCATGCTAGTCTTCACTGGTTAGGCCATTCTTCATAGCTGTCTGTGACGACGCTGCACATTGCAGGCAAGCGGTCTTGATTTGACAGTCATCATTCACTCTCTCTTTATTAGTCAATCTCCTCTCACACCCTGCTCTCTTGGGGTTCTCACAGATAGCCTTCTTAAAATGTATTTTAAATACATAATTCTAACTCTTGACAAAAAAAAAATGGGAGAGAAAAACTTGAAAGGGTGAGCAGCCAGTTAGTAATGTAATGTCTTACTACATATAAATAATATCTGTTTATTTAACCAGTCAGAGTGAACTACATGCTACTTAAGTCTGCAGGGTCGACCCAGACAAATTATGAGGCTATAATGGTATTTCATTCAGCCTAAGGAAGAAGGTGTTTACTTTATAATGCTTTAAAGAGATCTGTGGGTCAAAGTATCAAATACCAGGGGAGGTCCTGCATCTGTTCAAACTGCAGACAATGGGTAGAGAGAGAGCTGTCAGGCTTGAATCCACACTTTAATATGTTTCCCTTCCCCAACTAGCACTGTGTGACAGTAACACCACTCCCTCTATAGGAGGAACGAAGCAGACAGCCTATAGAGGGAAAGAAAAGTCAGAAGTCTTCTTGATTAGGGAATAAGTTAGTAAGAGATTAAAGTTAGTAAAAATGTTATTTCATTATTATTATTATTATTATATGTTACATTGTTGGAAATATCCATTATTTAATCAAATATTCCTTGGTTCTAAGATATAATAACTCAATAAAAGTACATTCTTATTGTTTTAGTGTGTCTGTCGCTTTAAAGCTTCAATATGTAACTATTTGGGCGACCCGACCAAATTCACATAGACATGAGTTATAGATCTGTCATTCTCATTGAAAGCAAGTCTAAGAAGTGATACATCTGTTCTATGTGCATATTGTTTTGCTTCCCATTCTAAAGTTTCGTTTTTGCGTCTTTTACTTTCAGTCTTGTACACCAGCTACTGATATTTTTGGTTATGGAAAATATATTTCACAGCGGTATAGATGGTACAATCCTCTACACTATACTTGCTTGCTTTGTCACATAAACTGAAATTAGGCGATCAATTAAAATTTTAGCAACCAGGAAATGGCAGAGCAATTTCTGAATAGTGCACCTTTAACGGAATTCCCTGTTAGCCACAGTTCAGGTCCAAAATCACCTTATTAATGGCAACAGCAGTTAACAAGTGCGCAAGTGCTTCTTGAGGTATATAGCAGACACTGGCAATAAGAGAGTGACACATGATGATGCACTATTAATGTAGTGACATAATGTAACTACCTTAATGTGAGACTGACTCATTACACAATAGTCCATTGGGTATCTATTAGGCCTAATTCTTTAAATACGGATGTCTCATGACCAAATGTATCAGTTTTTGAAGAGGACAACTCCTGAATCCCTCAAGCTTGAGTAATTCAAGGAAAAGTCAAACCAACCCCTCCCAGTCTTTCCCACTTGTTATCTTTCCTCCCTTCGTCCCTCACCAGAAAGGGCGCTTTTCTAGTGCCTATAAATTTGGGCCTGCTGAGCTGAACACTGTGCAGACCTCCCTCCCTAGCGTCTTTGACCTCTCGGCTTGGTGCCAGAAGTACCGCAGCAATGACGTAGTCCCGCACCTGCAGTGCACTTAGAGCTTCCACTGCACTTCCAAAGATTGAGTTATACTTCCAAAAACACATTTGCCTTGTAGGTTTATTCTGCGAAAATCAAGCAGTTTAAGTTATCAATGAGCAGTGGTAAATATTACAGACTGCAGTCACTGCACCTTAAAATTTGTATTTTAACTCACTTTAATCACGGTGGTATTACAGGGGCACAATTCAGACGTTTATCTAATAGTGACATGCCTGGTACTGCTAATAGCATTGTGGCATGTGGATTGAGGGCTAGCACTGGAATGTCAGCCCAAGTTATTGGTTTAGCTTTTTTCATACATTGCTGAAATATTTGGTGGAATGATTTTGGAATGTAACCTGGAGGTAACATTTGATTGCCATTCCCTCCCTTGATCTTGCTGACCTTTTTAACTCTCCTCCATCTGTTGAGAATGGAGTGATGCCTGGAGGGAGGGTGGAGGGATATCGATGGAGTGTGGCCGATGAGGGTGGCCTATGTATCAAGTAGGCTATCCTACCCATTTACCCTTGAGGCTAAAGAGAGCTACTCTTGGTTACTTTTTCTATACGTTTTATTTAATTTAACTTTATTGATCCTCAGGAGGAAATCAAGACGTCAGAGGCACACACACACAACACAATCACACAGAATACAGAACATTCGCCTACACATTACAAAACATATTAGGTGCTGGTATTAAAAGTTTTCAAACTTTTTACGAACAAATTTTTCATGTAAACATTTTACAAGGAATATACACTACATGACCAAAAGTATGTGGATACCTGCTCGTCAAACCTATAATTCCAAAATCATTGGCATTAATATGGAGCTGGTCCCCCCTTTGCTGCTATAACAGCCTCCACTCATCTGGGAAGTCTTTCAACAAGATCAAAATCAAATGTTTTATTGGACACATAACCATATTTAGCAGATGTTATTGCGGGTGCATGTTGGAATGCTTGTTGGATGTTGGAATATTATGTTGGAACATTGCTGCGGGGACTTGCTTCCATTCAGCCACAAGAGCATTAGTGAGGTCGGGCACTGATGTTGGGCAATAAGGCCTGGCTCGCAGTCGGTGTTTCAATTCATCCCAAAGATGTTTGATGGGGTTGAGGTCAGGGTTCTGTATAGGCCTGTCAAGTTCTTCCACACCGATCTCAACAAACCATTTCTGTATAGACCTTGCATTGTGTACGGGGCATTGTCATGCTGAAACAGGAAAGGCTTTCCCCAAACTGTTGCCACAAAGATGGAAGTAAAGAATCATCTAGAATGTCATTGTATGCTGTAGCATAAAGATTTCCCTTCACTGGACCTAAGGGGTCTGAAAAACAGCCCCAGACCATTATTCCTCCTCCACCAAACTTTACAAATCAAATCAAATGTTATTGGTTACATACACATATTTAGCAGATGTTATTGCGGGTGTAGCGAAATGCTTGTGTTCCTAGCTCCAAAAGTGCAGTAATATCTAACAATTCACAACAATACACAAATCTAAAAGTAAAAGAATGGAATAAAGAAATATATAAATATTAGGACTTGCAAAATCGGAGTGGCATTGACTAAAATACAGTAGAATAGAATACAGTATATACAGTTGAAGTCGGAAGTTTACATACACCTTAGCCAAATACATTCAAACTCAGTTTTTCACAATTCCTGACATTTAATCCTAGTAAAAATTGGTCAGTCTTAGGTCAGTTAGGATCACCACTTTATTTTAAGAATGTGAAATGTCAGAAAAATAGTAGAGAGAATGATTTATTTCAGATTTTATTTCTTTCATCACATTCCCAGTGGGTCAGAAGTTTACATACACTCAATTAGTATTTGGTAGCATTGCCATTAAATTGTTTAACCTGGGTCAAACATGTCGGGTAGCCTTCCACAAGCTTCCCACAATAAGTTGGGTGAATTTTGCCCAATTCCTCCTGACAGAGCTGGTGTAACCGAGTCAGATTTGTAGGCCTCCTTGCTCGCACACACTTTTTCAGTTCTGCTCACAAATTTTCTATAGGATTGAGGTCAAGGCTTTGTGATGGCCACTCAATACCTTGACTTTGTGGTCCTTAAGCCATTTTACCACAACTCTGGAAGTATGCTTGGGGTCATTGTCCACCAAGCTTTAACTTCCTGACTGATATCATGAGATGTTGCTTCAATATATCCACATCATTTTCCTCCCTCATGATGCCATCTATTTTGTGAAGAGCACCAGTCCCTCCTGCAGCAAAGCACCCTCACAACATGATGCTGCCACCCCCGTGCTTCACGGTTGGGATGGTGTTCTTCGGGCTTGCAAGCCTCCCCCTTATTCCTCCAAACATAACAATGTTCATTATGGCCAAACAGTTCTATTTTTGATTCATCAGACCAGAGGACATTTCTCCAAAAGTACGATCTTTGTCCTTATGTGCAGTTGCAAACCGTAGTCTGGCTTTTTTATGGCTGTTTTGGAGCAGTGGCTTCTACCTTGCTGAGCGGCCTTTCAGGTTATGTTGATATAGGACTCGTTTTACTGTGGATATAGATACTTTTGTAGCTGTTTCCTCCAGCATCTTCACGTCCTTTGCTGTTGTTCTGTGATTGATTTGTACTTGTCGCACCAAAAAAACATTCATCTCTAGGAGACAGAACGTCTCCTTCCTGAGCGGTATGACGGTTGCGTGGTCCCATGGTGTTTATACTTGCATACTATTGTTTGTACAGATAAACGTGGTACCTTCAGGCGTTTGGAAATTGCTCCCAAGGAAGAACCAGACTTGTGGAGATCTACAATTATATTTCTGAGGTCTTGGCTGATTTCTTTTGATTTTCCCATGATGTCAAGCAAAGAGGCACTGAGTTTGAAGGTAGGCCTTGAAATACATCCACAGGTACACCTCCAATTGACTCAAATTATGTCAATTAGCCTATCAGAAGCTTCTAAAGTCATGACATCATTTTCTGGAATTTTCCAAGCTGTTTAAAGGCAAAGTCAACTTAGTGTATGTAAACTTCTGACCCACTGGAATTGTGATACAGTGAATTATAAGTGAAACAATCTGTCTGCAAACAATTGTTGGAAAAATTACTTGTGTCATGCACAAAGTAGATGTCCTAACCGATTTGCCAAACGATAGTCTGTTAACAAGAAATTTGTGGAGTGGTTGAAAAACAAGTTTTAATGACTCTGACCTAAGTGTATGTAAACTTCTGACTTCAACTGTACATATGAGATGAGTAAAGCAGTATGTCAACATTAGTAAAGTGACTAGTTTTCCATTATTAAAGTGGCCAGTGATTTCATGTCTATGTACATAGGGCAGCAGCCTCTAAGGCTAGTGATGGCTATTTAACAGTCTTATGGCCTTGAGATAGAAGCTGTTTTTCAGTCTCTCAGTCCCAGCTTTGATGCACCTGTGCTGACTTTGCCTTCTGGATCATAGTGAGGTGATGTCCTTGATTATCTTTTTGGCCTTCCTGTGACATCGGGTGCTGTACGCGTCCTGGAGGGCAGACAGTGTGCCCCCGGTGATGCGTTGGGAAGACAGTACCACCCTCTGGAAAGCCCTGCGGTTGTGGGCTGTGTAGTTGCCGTACCAGGCGGTAATATAGCCCGACAGGATGCTCTCAATTCAAATCAAATAATTTTATTCGTCACATTCGTCGAATACCTTACAGTGAACTGCTTACTTACGGGCCCCTAATCAACAATGCAATTAAAAAATTTTGGGATAAGAATAAGAAATAAAAGTAACAAGTAATTAAAGAGCAGCACTAAAATAACAATAGCAAGACTATATATACCGGTACAGAGTCAATGTGCGGGGGCACCGGTTAGTTGAGGTAATATGTACATGTAGGTAGAGTTATTAAAGTGACTATGCATAGATGATAACAGCAGAAAGTAGCAGCAGTGTAAAAGAGAGGGGGACAATGCAAATAGCCTGGGTAGCACTTTGATTAGGTGTTCAGAAGTGTTACGGCTTGGGGTTAGAAGCTGTTTAGAAACCTCTTGGACCAAGACTTGGTGCTCTGGTACCGCTTGCCGTGCGGTAGAAGAGAGAACAGTCTATCAAATCAAAGTTTATTTGTCACGTGCGCTGAACACAACAGGTGTAGACCTTACAGTGAAATGCTTAAATACAGGCTCTAACCAATAGTGCAAAAAAGGTATTAGGTGAACAATAGGTAAATAAAGAAATAAGTTACAAATAACACATAAGAGAGAACAGTCTATGACTAGGGTGGCTGGAGTCGTTGAAAATGTTTAGGGCCTTCCTCTGACACCACCTGGTATAGAGGTCCTTGATGGCAGAAAGCTTGGCCCCAGTGATGTACTGGGCAGTTCGCACTACCCTCTGTAGTGCCTTGCGCTCGGAGGCCGAGCAGTTGCCATACCAGGCAGTGATGCAACCAGTCAGGATGCTCTCGATGGTGCAACTGTGGAACCTTTTGAGGATCTGAGGACCCATGCCAAATCTTTTCAGTATCCCGTGGGGGAACGGGTTTTGTCGTGCCGTCTTCACGACTGTCTTGGTGTGCTTGGACCATGTTAGTTTGTTGGTGATGTGGACACCAAGGAACTTGAAGCTCTCAAACTGCTCCATTGCAGCTCGGTCGATGAGAATGGGGACGTGCTTGGTCCTCCTTTTCCTGTAGTCCACAATCATCTCCTTTGTCTTGATCACGTTGAGGGAGAGGTTGTTGTCCTGGCACCACGCGGCCAGGTCTCTGACCTCCTCCCTATAGGATGTCTCATCATTGTCGGTGATCAGGCCTACCACTGTTGTGTCATCTGCAAACTTAATGATGGTGTTGGAGTCGTGCCTGGCCGTGCAGTCATGAGTGAACAGGGAGTACAGGAGGGGACTGAGTACACACCCCTGAGGGGCACCAGTGCTGAGGATCAGCGTGACGGATGTGGTGTGACCTACACTTACCACCTGGGGGCGGCCCGTCTGAAAGTCCAGGATCCAGTTGCAGAGGGAGGTGTTTAGTCCCAGAGTCCTTAGCTTATTGATGAGCTGTGAGGGCACTATGGTGTTGAACACTGAGCTGTAGTCAATGAATAGCATTCTCACATAGGTGTTCCTTTTATCCAGGTGGGAAAGGGCAGTGTGGAGTGCAATAGAGATTGCATCATCTGTGGATCTGTTGGGGCGGTATAAAAATTGGAGTGAGAGAGAGCCATGATTCTGTGAAACAGAGTATGTTACAGTCCCTGATGTCGCTCTGGAAGGGGATCCTCGCCCTGAGCTCGTCTACTTTATTGTCCAGAAACGGAACATTAGCGAGCAATATACTCGGAAGCGGTGGATGGTGTGCCCGCCTCCTGAGTCGGACTAGAAGTCCACTCCGAATACCTCTTCTCCGCCGGCGGCATCTTGGAGCAGCCTCTGTGATAAGTTCAATTGTCCTGTGGGTTACAAACAAAGGATACAATTCGGGAAAGTCGTAATGCTGGTGAGTTACCGCCGCTCTGATTTCCAAAAGTTATTTCCGGCTGTATGTAATAACACAAAAACGTTCTGGGCTAATAATGTAATAAATAACACACACACAAAACAAAATACTGCAAAGTTGCTTAAGAGCTAGAAGCAGACTAGCCATGTCTGTTGTCACCATATTTTATCGTTGGCACAGTTGGCATTGCATTGGGGCAGATAGCCTTCTCCTGGCATCCTCCAAACCCAGATTTGTCTGTCGGACTGCCAGATGGTAAAGCCTGATTCATCACTCCAGAGAACATGTTTCCAGAGAATGCGTCTCCACTGCTCCAGAGTCCAATGGCGGCGAGCTTTACACCACTCCAGCCGACGCATGGCATTGTGCATGGTGATCTTAGGCTTGTGTGTGGCAGTTCGGCTATGGAAACCAATTTCATGAAGCTCCCGACGAACAGTTCTTGTGTTGACATTTCTTCCAGAGGCAGTTTGGAAATCGATAGTGAGTGTTGCAACCGAGGACAGAAGATTTTTAAGTGCTGCACGCTTCAGCACTCAGCAGTACCGTTCTGTGAGCTTCTGTGGCCTACCACTTCACGGCTGAGCCGTTGTTGCTCCTAGACGTTTCCACTTCACAATAACAGCACTTACAGTTGACCGGGGCAGCTCTAGCACTTGTTTAGCACTTGTTGGAAAGGTGGCATCCTATGACGGTGCCACATTGAAAGTCAATGAGCTCTTCAGTAAGGCCATTCTACTGCCAATGTTTGTCTATGGAGATTGCATGGCGGTGTGCTCGATTTTATACACCTGTCAGTAATGGGTGTGGCTGAAATAGCCAAATCCCCTAATTTGAAGGGTGTCCACATACACTATATATACACAAAAGTATCTACTGAATGTCTATAATTCTAGTCGGCTACATGCATTGACGTTTTAGAATGATTGGCTGTCGCACCTGTGTTCTATCGAAACAGTCAAAAAAACATACGTTTCATTGGAGGAGGTCATGGTTTCCATTCGTCAATCAAAACACACACACCTACAGAGAACACAGAGGCACCTGTGAGTGCTTTAGGGTATGAAACACCGGTTGGACACAAAGATCAGTGCTCTGATCACAGGGAAAAGGGCAGCTGGTCTACAATAACAGGGCCTTCGCAGTGTCTCTGTCAGCCATAAAGGGTCCATTGAGCCCCAAGTTCAGTGATATTCAGAGGGCAATGAACGAGCTCCAGTCACTGCGACCTTTCAAAGGTCACTGGCATGACTGAATCTCCCCCTGACTCTATGGCTCATCTTTCTCAAAGTTTCCAAATTTAAACACAAATAAGTGGGTGACATAGGCAGAGTTGTATCGAGGCATACGAGACCCAAATGATGTTTGTGTACTATTTGGTCCAGAGAACATAGTCTCAGACTCTCAGGATAGTGAGTAAGGCTTAACACATTTAATATCAACATCACATGACATGATGAGACACCAAGGGTAAATTACAGCAAACTGCTTAGTCAGGAATATAATTTAATTTGTAGTATTAACAATACCACTTTTATATCTCCAGTTTAAAGGGATAGCCCACTCAAAATACCTTGGGTGTAGTCGATTTACCAATACAGATTTAGGATGAAAACTACAGGCATCTCACAATAATCTAACCAGGGATAACATAATGCATTTCCCTTGAATTAAGAAAATGCTTTAAATGACACTCACCTGGTATGATGAGAAAAAGCACTTTAGGTTGATTGCCAGAGTGTAGGTTACGGGTGCCGAATTTGAGGACTTCTGTGACAGCACCACAGCAGTATAGGTGCTCTGTGCAGGCCTCATCCTTATCCTCCATCACTGAGGATCCCATCTCAAAGGCTTAGCAAGAGAGAGGCATAAACAGGGTTATGTATTGTTATTTCATACTGTACATCTGGAAATGTTACATTATGTTTGTTACGCAACAAAAAATGTTTTTTATTCATAGGATGAATATTGGCTACTAGCTTTCATTATTATGGAGATAATCAGACATTCACCCTATGAAATACATCCTATCCTTAGTAATAGCTTTACAGAAGTAGCCTAATATTTTCTATGCATCTCAACTGCACAGCTACTGTAGCTAGTAGAGGCTGTCCTTTCGAGAATGATCCAATTTCACTGAGATTAATAGAACACACTACACTCAACCTTTCACCTATTTGTTATCAGCTAAACGTGTTATGAACTTTGACACCCAGTCAGTGTAATACATTAGCTATATGATACTATACGCATTAGTTGAGCATTTAAGGAATAGTTTTTAGGTTGTTTGACATGACATGTCTTGCATTTGAAGTCTAGCTAGCTAATTTGTTAGCTCATTACATATGAACATTTGTCTGTGAGCTGGCTAGCTAGCATTATGTTGCTAATGTTGGCAATAGGTCAACTAGCTAGATTTTCACAGCGATAATTACATACCAAATTACTTCTCGAAATAAAAATGTTTTGCCGCAGCTACTGTATTCCAAATGCTTTGCTACACAGAAGATGGTGATGCCTTAGTAGTGTGTGCCAGTGAGACTGAAGAAGCACGAGCAATAGCGCGCACCCGGCTTCGTGCTGGTCCAGTCTGACAGTCTTCGGTGTCGTTCCAGATTAGCTAGCTACATTTTAACCCTGTTCAGCAAATTATCACACCGTGAAGACACGACCGCATTTGTGGGGACCTGAGACCATTCAGCTGTGTATCAGATCTTTTAAAACATGGGAGCAGCGTTTAATATGGCTGAAATCCCATCAATACTTAACGATTTGATATTCTGCGCAACACAACTACAAAATAAGTGGTCTGAAACGTCGCCGTTTGCTTCGTCTTCTTCTTTCTCATTGAGATTCAATACCAGTGTGCAAAACCTTGTTTAGGTGCATTACCGCCACCTTCTGAGCTGGAGTGAAAACATTGTTCTTCAAACAAACAAAGCTATTTTGTTTCTGTCACATGCGCCGAATACAACAGACCTTACAGTGAAATGCTTACTTACAAGCCCTTAACCAACAATGCTTTAAGAAGTTTTTAACAAAAATAAGTGTTAAGTAAAAAATAGAAAATAAAAAATCAAAGTAACAAATACTTTAAAACAGCAGCAGTAAAATAACAATAGTGAGGCTATATACAGGGGGTACCGGTACAGAGTCAATGTGCGGGGGCACCGGTTAGTAGCAGCAGCGTAAAAGAGGGGTCTGGGTAGCACTTTGATTAGCTGTTCAGGAGTCTTATGGCTTGGGGGTAGAAGCTGTTAAGAAGCCTTTTGGACCTAGACTTGGCGCTCCGGTACCACTTGATCACGTTGAGGGAGATGTTGTTATCCTGATACCACACGGCCAGGTCTCTGACCTACTCCCTATAGGCTGTCTCATCATGGTCGGTGATCAGGCCTAACACTGTTGTGTCATCAGAAAACTTGATGATGGTGTTGGAGTCGTGCCTGGCCATGCAGTCATGAGTGAACAGGGAGTACAGGAGGGGACAGAGAATATTTAATGTTGGTTGTTGATGGGAATGCAGATGCCTCTGTGTGTGTGTGTGTGTGTGTGTGTGTGTGTGTGTGTGTGTGTGTGTGTGTGTGTGTGTGTGTGTGTGTGTGTGTGTGTGTGTGTGTGTGTGTGTGTGTGTGTGTGTGTGTGTGTGTGTGTGTGTGTGTGTGTGTGTGTGTGTGCTTTGATTTCAGGAAACACGTTAACATGCAGGACTGAGAGCCTCCCTCGGGAGAGGAGATAAAACTCTCCTCAACTCATTGGATCTGGACTAAACCTAAATCACTTAGCCACATTTCTGAGCTTTCACTATGTAGGGGCTGATATATGCCTGACCAGGTCCATAAAACAGCAGCTGGGCAATGATTGAGAAACATGTAAGAACCATAGCACACTTACAACCACTGAACATCACATCCATTGTCCAGCAAAATTCATGATCACAGTACTTACTGTTACACCTGCACCTTGTCAGATGGGACAGTACATTCAAAAGATGTTCTGTTTGGCTGTTGCATTTACATAACAACTTTCCGCCTCCCACCCCATCAATTGCTCTCTCTCTCTCTCTCTCTCTCTCTCTCTCTCTCTCTCTCTCTCTCTCTCTCTCTCTCTCTCTCTCTCTCTCTCTCTCTCTCTCTCTCTCTCTCTCTCTCTCTCTCCCCCCCCCTCTCTCTCTCTCTCTCTCTCTCTCTCTCTCTCTCTCTCTCTCTCTCTTGACATTTTCCATATTCACGCTGGCGGGCTGCTGTCAGACATTTCCTGCTGAGTGTTACGCTGCACCAGCTGTGATCCCCAATGTGGCAAAGGTGATGCCCCCGTTGGCCATGAGTGGGGAGCCAGGGATGTGCAGCCTACAGAGACACCTGCAAGTCATTTGGGTCCAGCTGTGAAGAGTTCACTCAAAGAGGAGCTAGGCTTGGCACTGTGCATCACAAAATTGGATGTGCTCCCAAACCTGCAGGGAGGGAGAGCGGAGGCTCTCATGCAGCCTGTGGGAGGCAACAGTGGTGGTGAAGTTGCTGCTGTTTCCAATGGAATGTGGTGTGATGTGGTGTGGTGTGATGGGGTGGCTGAAAAGTTCCCAGACCTGAACTCCTTATTATTTAGAAGCCACAAGCTGGGAGCCGTTAATGTTTGAGGGCTGACGGAGAAGACAATATCAGCACATTGTGTGTAGCAATGAAATCACTCCTCCTCCTAGGTGGTGGGATGTCCCTCTCCTGCTGTCAAAGGTGCCTCTCTTCCATTTGCAGATTTGTTCTTTAGTTGTTTTTGGGGGGCATCCTTTTTAGTAAGGGAGGCGGAACGTTACTTTACAGTAATGATACAAACAATAATGTAATTTGAAAAGCTTGCACAAAATTATCAGGAGTATCATGCCATAATATTTCAGTGGCAGAAGATAGTGTTTATTTGCCTTTATATCAAGTTGGTGTTAAGTCAGCTCAGATTGACTTAAGGAAAACCTTTTCATTTCAAGAGCGATGGGTGTCAGCAGGTGCGAGAAGAGAGCCACTGGCTGGCTTTGGTGTCGTTCTTAAGTACCAGTGTGTCTTCCCTAAAGGAATGGAAACTGACCTTATGACTAATATGATCCTGGTGCAAGGTGCTGATGACACCCAAATGCCAAGGTCTCTCAGGAGCACGGCTGCATCTGATCTTAAAGGTCAAATTAGGACTGAGACGAAACATTACAAGAATTTACAGTCATTTATATGATTTTTATCAAATCAAATCAATTAAAAACAAATGTTATTTGTCACATGCGCCGAATACAACAGGTGTTGTACTGTGACATGCTTACTTACAAGCCCTTAACCAACAATGCAGTTCCAGAAATAGAGTTAAGAAAATATTTTGTAAATAAACTAAAGTAAAAAAATCGAATCAAATCAAAAAGTAACACAAGAAAAGAACGTAACAATAACGAGGTTATATACAATGGGTACCGGTATCGAGTCAATGTGCGGGTTAGTTGAGGTAATTTGTAAAGTGACTATGCATATATAATAAACAGTGAGTAGCAGCAGTGTAAAAACAGAGGGTGGGGGGTCAATGTAAATAGTCCGGGTGGACATTTGATTAAATTGTTCAGCAGACTTATGGCTTGTAGCATCAGCGTAAAAGAGGGGTCTGGGTAGCACTTTGATTAGCTGTTCAGGAGTCTTATGGCTTGGGGGTTGAAGCTGTTAAGAAGACTTCTGGATCTAGACTTGGCGCTCCGGTACCGCTTGCCGTGCGATAGCAAAGAGAATAGTCTATGACTTGGGTGACTGGAGTCTTTTGACAATTTTTGGGGCCTTCCTCTGACACTGCCTAGTATATAGGTCCTGGACGTCAGGACGCTTGGCTGTATGCACTACCCTGTGTAGTGCCCTATGGTCAGATGCCGAGCAGTTGCCACACCAGGTGGTGATGCAACCGGTCAGGATGCTCTCGATGGTGCAGCTGTAGAACTTTTTGAGGATCTGGCGACCCATACCAAATCATTTCAGTCTCCTGAGGGGGAATAGGTGTTGTCGTGCCCTCTTCACAACTGTGTTGGTGTGTTTGGACCATGATAGTTCGTTGGTGATGTGGACACCAAGGAACTTGAAACTCTTGACCCGCTCCACTTCAGCCCTGTTGATATTAATGGGGGCCTGTTCAGCCCTCCTTTTCCTATAGTCCACAATCAGCTCCTTTATCTTGCTCACATTGAGGGAGAGGTTGTTATCCTGGCACCACACTGTCAGATCTCTGACCTCCTCCCTATAGGATGTCTCATCATTGTCGGTGATCAGGCCTACCACTGTTGTGTCATCAGCAAACTTAATGATGGTGCTGGAGTCGTGCTTGGCCACACAGTTGTGGGTGGACAGGGAGTACAGGAGGGTACTAAGCACACACCCCTGAGGGGCCCCAGTATTGAGGATCAGTGTGGCAGATGTGTTGTTGCCTACCCTTACCACCCGGGGGAGGCCCGTCAGGAATTCCAGGATCCAGTTGCAGAGGGAGGTGTTTAGTCCCAGGGTCCTTAGCTTTGTGATGAACTTTGTAGGCACTATGGTGTTGACCGCTGAGCTGTAGTCAATGAACAGCATTCTCACATAGGTGTTCCTTTTGTCCAGGTGGGAAAGGGCAGTGTGGAGTTTGATTAAGATTGCGTCATCTGTGGATCTGTTGGGGTGGTATGCAAATTGGAGTGGGTCTAGGGTTTCCTGCATGATGGTGTTGATGTGAGCCATGACCAGCCTTTCAAAGCACTTCATGGCTACCGACGTGAGTGCTACGTGGCGGTAATTATTTTGGCAGGTTACCCTCGCATTCTTGGGCACAGGGACTATGGTGGTCTGTTTGAAAGATGTTGGTATTACAGACTCGGTCAGGGAGAGGTTGAAAATATCAGCGAAGACACTTGCCAGTTGGTTTGCGCATGCTTTGAGTACACATCTGGTAATCCGTCTTGCCCCGCGGCTTTGTGAATGTTGACCTGATTAAAGGTCTTGCTCACATTGGCTACGGAAAGCATGACCACACAGTTGTCTGGGAACAGCTGGTGCTCTCATTCATGCTTCAGTGTTGCTTTCCTCGAAGCCAGAATAAAATGCATTTAGCTCGTCTGTAAGACTTGCGTCACTGGGCAGCTCGCGGCTTGGTTTCCCTTTGTAGCCCGTAATACTTTTCAAGCCCTGCCTCATCCGATGAGCGTCAGAGCCGGTGTAGTAGGATTCAATCTTAGTCCTGTATTGACGCTTTGCCTGTCTGATGGTTCGTCTGAGGACATAGCGTGATTTCTTATAAGCATCCAGATTAGAGTCCCACTCCTTAAAAGCGGCACCTCTAGCCTTTAGCTCGGTGCGGATGTTGCCTGTATTTCATGGCTTTTGGTTGGGAAATGTATGTATGGTCACTGTGGGTACGACGTCGTCAATGCACTTATTGATGAAGCCGGTGACTGAGGTGGAATACTCCACAATGCCATTGGATAAATCCCGGAACATATTCCAGTCTGTGCTAGCAAAACAGTCCTGTAGTGTAGCATCCACGTCATCTAACCACTTCCGTATTGAGTGAGTCACTGGTACTTCCTGCTTTAGTTTTTGCTTGTAAGCAGGAATCAGGAGGATAGAATTATGGTCAGATTTGCGAAATGGAGGGTAAGGGAGAGCTTTGTATGTGTCTCTGTGTGTGCAGTAAAGATGGTCTTGAGTTTTTTCCCCTCTGGTTGTACTTGTGACATGCTGGTAGAAATGAGGTAAAACAGATTTGCCTGCATTAAAGTCCCAGGCCACTAGGAGTGACACTTCTGTTTGAGCATTTTCTTGTTTGCTAATGGCCTTATACAGCTCATTGAGTGTGGTCTTAGTGCCAGCATCGGTTTGTGGTGTTAAATAGACGACTATGAATGATATATATGACAACTGTCTTGGTAGATAGTGTGGTCTACAGCTTATCATGAGGTATTCTACCTCAGGCGAGCAAAATATCTTGAGACTTCTTTAATATTAGTCATCACGCACCAGTAGTTACCCACACCCCCGCCCCTCGTCTTACCAGACGTAGCTGCTCTGTCCTGCCGATGCACAGAGAAGCCAGCCAGCTCTATATTGTCCGTGTCGTCGTTCAGCCACGCCTCGGTGAAATATAAGCTATTACAGTTTTTAATGTCCCATTGGTAGGATAGTTTTAATCGTAGATCATCCCGTTTGTTTTCCGATGATTGCACGTTGGCCAATAATACGGAGGGTAGTGGTGGTTTACCTACTTGTCTGGGGGAGGAGGGGGAGGAGGCACCCCGCCCTCCTCCCCCTTTTCCTCAGTCTTTTCTTCACGCTGATGACAGGGATTTGGGCCTTGTCTTGACAAAGCAGTATATCCTTTGCGTCGTACTCATTAAAGACACACAGCTGACAATGTGCATGAGGAATATTATGGGAATGGGGTGGGGGTGTCACAGCGGATGTTTCATTGCCTTTTACGCACCCCGTAAATCACAGACATTTTGTTTTCTTTTGCAGCCTTGTTACTCCTTCACAGAAATTAGATTACTCAAAGCTGGCAGTAATCCAATTCAGGGATATTTAACAATAGGACATCTTATTAATGACCTCTGAAGTCACTTTAACATCTGGGCAATAGCTTGTGTTATAGTAACATCGTCAGTTAAGTCTGGCCACTTGTAGCATATTGTGGCACCCTCTGGGCAAGCCAGTAGGTGCACAGGTCACCTGCAGACATACAGTATGTATGATGCAATTCCACCTATGTCTGCTCGAGAAATAAGCCTATATGTGATCATGTTGGTATGACGATGTAATACGAAATGGGGTATTGGAAAGGGATGGGGTGTTCTATTTTTGCCTTTCATTTTGGGGTCAGGTGGGGAGAGCAGGGAGTGGGATTGAATAGCAGAAGAAAGTATGTGTTTACAACTGTATAACTCTACATACGTCATATGTCTTACTAGATAAAGATGAAAACAAATGTTTTGCTAGTGTCCAACACCAAAACACACCGTCATTTGTTGACCTCTATGAATATTTAAAATATGATGTCTGTTTGTTCCTGAAAATAAAGCCACACTGAACTTTTCATTTTTGACATTTTCTGAAATTAACATGAAACTCATACAGATACTTGCCCAAGCTGGACATGTGACTTAGTCACTTGAATCTGAAGGAGATTGCTCATAATGAAGTAATACATAGAGCCAAAGTCCTTTCTGGTTCACCTTTCCAGCAATGATCTTGAACCTTTTTTAGTCTAATGTGAGCTATTAATAAAATAGAATGCATTTACATATTTTGAAATTGTTGATGTCCATACAGTTTGATGTTTGAGCAAAACTCAAACATAAAACTTTTTGATAGACTACTGTGGGAAAAGCAGCACGCTCTGGCGACCAACACAGCCCTGAATTCCAAACAGGTGACAGCCACCATGCTTAGCAACATTTGTTATGGGCCCCTCTTCGGGAGAGTATATGAAATAGCTGTGGGGGGCATTAAGTGTCCAACCAGGTAACCAGGGGAAATAAGCAGGGGGAATGTGGCACACAGTATGAAAGAGGGCAAGAGGCTGTATGAGATATTTGGAGTGAGAAAGAAGGGAGGGCAAGAGGGAGAGAAGAGGCAGGGTGAAGGGTGAATAACTGGACCCACCAAACAAAGGTTTTTAGCTTCCTATGCTGTAGACAGCTGAACTTCTAAAACTAGAAATATTCCAATGAGTTGGACTACCCTGCCATCTAAGGGCCATACTATTCCAACCTTGAGCTCCAACAAAAGAAGAATCTTGGAGTCTGTACTTTATGTGTGAACCATCTTCCATTGTTGGGATGTAAGAATCCCACTTGAATGCATTGTTGACCATATCGTGGAATTGAACAATGTACAGTACTACACTTGTGCTGTAAAAATTCCCTTTTTGTCTCAATTAACATGGTCATCAAAAAGAAACAACATGCTACATGAATTGTTAATTGTTCAGGAATTTAAAAATAAAACTGTCTTTAAAATTTAACACAGAGATACATATATAATAACAGCTCAAACATGATGTAAATGTGTTAGTGTAATATTTTTTGGTTTTCCATAGCAAAGTCACAGCTCAAGCATAAAGTATATGTTAGTATAGTGTTTTTTTCCCATATAGCACAGTCAATGCAGTTAGCTGTTCTCATTCAAGTGGTGATAAGCATTGCTCACTCACTGCCTGATCTGCGTTGGCCACTCACTGAAAGGCTTCCAGAAGAAGGGAAGGGGAAAATCAACGTCCATCTTTTTCAAGCTTACTCTAATGTATGGAGCCATGCTTTACGATACCTGCTCAATTAGGTTGATAAATTCTTTGAGTCCCCCATAAAAGTGAGACTGTAAAATAGCGACAAGCTCCTTGAGGTCACTGTTCACACGCTCCATGGTCACTTCATTATAGGTTTCCTGGATCTTCATTTTGGCAGTATTTGTACTCGCCAGCTTCAGATCTTGCCACAACCAAGATTTCGCGGGCCATTTCCTCGATTTCCTCCAATTTGAGGAACTCTCCTGCCATCTGCAGTTCATTCACTTCCTGGATCAGCTCTCCTGCCATCTGGAAACATAGTTGCAGGAGTTCATTCACTTCCTGGATCAGCTCCTCCAGACTCACATCCTCCATGTCGCTCTCTTCGTCGGTTATATAATACTTGGTGGCTTTAATGGCAGACCTCAGATTGGCAACAATATCCTTTCCGTTGAAGACTACATTGCTACCAGAGAGGGGGAACTCAAAACATTTTATGAAACGTTCAATCTCAGTTATGGCCTCCATGAGATTTAAGAACCTTTGGGCAACCCGGTCAATGGTTGCAGACACAGAGCGACTGGCCCTCTCATAGAGCTCCTGTCCAGAAAGTCTCTCCTCTAGTCCGGGTGTATCTGCAGTGTATCGAGACACATTGGGACATCATGATAGGCTCTCTCAATGACGTTGGAGACAGTTCTTCAGCTTCATGGAGGCACGGTTTACATCGAAGCCGAAGTGAGCTGTGTGATACTTGTTTATGAACTTGAGCAGCACATCTGTGATGGCAGGCATCCGCTCTTTGAGCCCTTCAATGGTGGAATGCATGGTATCCATGTTCCAGGCAACCTGGAAACTCAACTTCTCAGAGTTCTTCAGAGTGGCTTTGACACACACTATGTCTGTATCCTTGTCGGGGTTAGACTGGATAGATAAGGAACAAGAGGGGATCAGCATTTGTCTCATACCTTCAGGGTAAACACTAATTACGGCAAAAATAATGCAATGTATTGTGTCCATAAAATATAACATCTAGAAAACTCTAAGCTTTCATTATGACAATTTATAGTAAAGAGGTTTGTAGTATGTGTAGTAAATAAAAGTGCCAGTAATTCAGGTGTTTCTTACCAGTTAGCGGCTGAACGCTTTTCCGTACACCTGTGAAGGTGACCTCCCTGTAAGAAGGAATATGAGGAAACCAACCAAAGCCATGAAAGTGGTGAAGCCATCCTTGCGGGAAGCATCGCAGAAGCTCACACCAACATAGGTTTGGCTGATGATATCCACATTCAAATTATGACAATATACCCTGAAAGATAATGGAACATTTAGTAAAATTTTTATGCAATTTGCATAGGTCAGGTCTGGGAGGTCGGATAGGTAAAGTGCTATAGAGTCTTAAAAGATGGCCTCGGGTAGATGCATTGGAACCTCATATTCTTAGACCTGGTCGAGGAATGCAATGCTCTTTTCTTTGATTTCCTCAAAATCTATGGTAATGGCTGGTAAAGTGTAAGAACTCCGAATGGTGAACTCAGGGACTGAGTTTTGGGCCGGAATGCTTATGTCCTGCAGCCTGTTCAGTTCAGGTTGATTTGGATGGTGGGAATGACGAGGTCAGTGAGAGAGACACCCTCTGCTGTCTTTAGTCCATTCTGAATGCCATCCACAGCCTGACTGATCTTGTTTAATATGTCTTGGTCCTTGGCCACCTTGCAGATTTTCTCAATTAGTTTGTTCTGCTGAACAGAAATGTAGCCGACCTTGTTGGTTTAGGAGTCACTTGCCTTTTGCAGATAGATGAGTATCTCCTCTTTAATGTTCATGCCGTTAACTCTATCTCTCATATCTTGAAGGGCTTTCTGTTTAATCGTCTTTATATCATCGAAGGCTGTAGTATCAATCACATCCGTTATCATCTCTACGACAACTTTTGGCTCTTTGAGTTGTTCCTATTATTTGAAGATTCTCCGGAAAAGTGATTCCATATGCTTCAATTTGATTATTAACATAACTTGTTAGTTCACTGATCTTCTGGTTAGCATTGTCAATAAACATATTTTAGTCAAACTCCTTTATGGTTTTGATGACTCCAGAAATGTATTAATTTATGCTTTGCTTGAAGTCAATTGATTTTAACGTACTTACAGCCCCATCCAGTAGTTGCATAACTTTGTCATACATGACTTCAGTGTATAGATCTCAAGGCATCAACCTGCGATTGCACAGTTTCTTGAACTTTGAATTCCTTAATGAGTACTACAGTCTGATCCATGAACACTTTAATTATCTTGTCAAAATCATACCTGAGAAGCAGATTTCTGATGTGAGAATACACAGCATTGATTTTGTCTACAATTTCATATTCTTCAACCAGTTGACAATTACATCCATTATAGATTCAAGGACCCTGGTCATCTCCTCAGAGGGAATCTGAGCAGTTAGCTGCTCCACATATATAGCAAAGTTGATCGGAAGGATGTAATCCCTGAGATCCTGGAAAAACATTGTGACATCAAAGGTCTCAATAACCTGTTTCAATTCATTCATTTTATCTTGAAGTTTTTCTTTGATTCTAAATCTACCATCAATGTCCCCCAACCAGGCAACACTGCTGTCGCTTAGCTTCTGTAGATCAATCTGTCTGATGACATCAATTGCATCAATAGCTCGGACAATTGTCTCTCTGATATTAAAATGGTAATCAAAGTCCTTCAGTTGATTTCCAGTTTGTGAGAGGAATGGCATTTGAAAGTCTCCACTCTCAATGCTGCCCCTGACTGTAGCCATCAGGTCTCTGATTTTGGTTGCAATATCAATCAGGGATTTCATTCTCCACAGAGGCCTCCAAGTCTTCCAGTGTCACAACATACTCTTGTGTCAAAAGAATCAGTTTCTCTTTCACCTCATTCACTTTATACTCCAAATCAATCTCTGTCATTGACTTGTCACTGACTTGCTGCGGCAGATTGTTCAAATGAACTCTTAGCCCACCAATTAGCTGGTTAATGTCTAAGCTGATGATATATTGTTGCATGGCCTCCAGAGCATTGACAACAGCAGTTTTGAGAAGCTCAAAGCAGCTGGAAGTATTTTAATGAAGGGAGGCTTGACGATATGTGAGTCACTGTTCTTGTCAAACTTCAAGAAACTGGAGACATTGAATTCTTGATTTTCCTTCTCTGAGCTTCTCAGCATTGTTATAAGTCTTGATTATAAGTGTGGTTGTCAAACTTGGATTTAGTCTTCTAGGTCAATGACTGTTCACTGGGTGTTAGAAGACCGTCAAATTTGTTATCCAGGTGAGCAGCAGATTCTCCACTCTCCAGCAGATGTGGTTGAGACCAGGCAGTCATGTGAATAAGCAAGTGCAAGAGGCTCTGCTTTCACAAGCAACTTGCTGTAGAGCTGCCCAGTGTGCTTCCCAAACAGGTCCACCAGACCATCGCTGTTGATTATGGCATTGGCATTGACACTGGAGGTCAGTCCTGCAATTTTAATTTCACAGTTGTGTCTCATCTGTGCATCCATTATCTTCCCAGTTGTGCTACACTTCAGTGGGCCAGCTACTGTAGGTCAGCATAGTTCATTTCATAAGTGTGCCTGAGCTCATGTTCTTCTCCGTAGGCTCCTCTTACAATTCCAGTCAGCTTTAGCTTGGTAGGCTCCATCTTCACGTGGCCTTCATTGTTCATACGGAGGTCAAAGAACTTGAGATAATTTGGAGGTAAAACAATGGAGGTAAAACAAGGCTTCATGCCAACCTTTATATCATGTTTGTATCATCCTCACAGATGAAGTAGTCTGTCTAAGACCAGAAAACAAGGGTCCATAATGTGAGACTCAGACTATGGGTGTTTTCTGTCTTCATGTCCTGCAGAGATCCCTTCATGTTGTTGGAGAAGGTCCCCCTCCTGTTCAATGCCAGTTTAATTGTGCTTCTTGCGTTTGAGTCATAGGCGTTGCCTCTGAAGGTACTGCCTACCTAGTGAAGCCTCAGTACTTGATATTCTGCCCTCCAAACTTAGCTTGACGCTGATTTATTCAGCCATTCCTTTGGTCGTGTAGGTCAGGGTGGTGCCACTACTATCTATGTCACCATTGTAGATGTTTTCAAATGTCAAGGGACTGCACTGTAGGCTGTTGGTGCCACTGGTAACCAGTCCATTTCTGTTCACTGTCACAGTGGCATCCTTGTAGTTGAGCTCTGCCATATGCTTGAGAGCATCGTCCTGCACATTGGATTTGGACACAATGGACAACTTGTCATTGGCATACACTCCCTTGATCATGTTGTGAGCCTGTATAAGTGTCGAGTTCACCCGCAGGTTGGACTCTCTTCTTCTCATCTATTGAGGGGGTGAATGGCATAGTTATGGCTGTAGGAAGAGTCAGCTTTCAATGAGCCCACTCTGATGGTTCCATCCAAGTTATCATCCCCTGTGACCTCTTCAGAAGTGCTCTGACTTTGCAGAGTAGTACAGAAAGGTCTGCATGCCCAGAGGACTTGAAGCTTCAATCTTGTCGTTGGCCCTGGCATTCAGTTTGTCTGTCACACTCAAGGTTTCAAAGACAATGAAGCTGGCATCAATGGAGCTGTGGCTCTGTGACCCTTGATGAGGTAGTTCAGATTATCTTCCACAGTTCCTGAAATGATTGGATGAAACCATTGTCATTGTCATTGTGATATGGTGACTTTATAGAAAATTATCTAAATATCGTTATATTCTATATTCTTAAATATATGAGGACCATGTGTGGTAAATATAAATTTAAATAAATGTGGAAAGATAAGCAAAGTTTACCTTCAAGTCTGTAGGAGAGTGGGCTAACAGGGGACTCAGCCATGACGTTATATTTAAGCAATAAGGCCAATATACCTGTCACGTCTACTCCCACTCCACCGCTCCGGCACTCGAGGTCGGCGGTTTACTAACCACCGGTCCTGGCAACCCATCATTACGCACACCTGGCAACCCTCATTACACAAACCTTCCCTGCCTGTCTCACCAGCCCAGGCAGGGAAGTTATAAACTATAAATCTCCACTATAAAAAGCATCTAGACATTATCATACATTTCTTTTAGACTAAAATAAAATTTTCAACCGTGGAGATTTGTATAAACCTTACTGTCTGTCTCTCTGACATTTCAACATGGTTTCAATATTCAAATTCGATCACCAACTGTCTCATAGTAATGAATGTGAAGGGCCGGGAGTCGGGACGAGAGAGAGAGGCAGGCAGTGTTTCTCAGCCAGTCGAAATCATGAAACAGCTGGCATAATTTTTATGAATATATACAAAGAAAAGTCAATTGAAAAAAGGTGCAACGAAACAAAGTGCAGCTAGTTTGCAGTCTTTGCAGCTTCAGTTTGAAGTTATTGTGAAGCTATGTTGTTGAGTAGCTCCTCCGAACAACAGTGTCCTAACGATAGAGTACATTTTCTATGCCAGGAGAAATCGTGCCTCATTAGCTCATTGTTATGGATGTATCCAAATAAATGTCACTAGAAAACAGCTTAAACAAATGCAGCTACTGATTTTATTCTTTCTGCACTGTTTGACGTGACTAAGTTAGCCGTAGTTGGCTAGCTAGCAAGCTTAGGATAAGAATGTTTCCAGCCAGTATGGCAATGGAATATTTAGAACGTGTCATGCCTGCTCCCGCTCTTCCCCCCTGGCGCTCGAGGGCGCCAGGCTGCCCTGCGTTACGCACTCCTGCCACCATCATTACGCACACCTGCCTTACCTCATCACCCGCATCAGCGATACTGGACTCACCTGGACTCAATCACCTGTTTATTACCTCCCATATATTTGTCAGTTCCCCAACTCTGTTTCCCGCTGCTGTATTGATTGTCATCTGTCTTTGTGTTTCCCAGTTCTGACGCTGTTCCTGTTGCATGTCTGTTCCAATTAAATGTTAACTCCCTGTACCTGCTTCTCTTCTGCAGCGTCGTTCCTTACAGAACGAACGACTCGGTCACGTCCATAGATACAGAACAAAAAGACTGAACGACTGGGTCACGTCTCTGACATCCGAACCAATAGAACGAACGACCAGCCGGCTTGGGTAGCAACCCTAGATTTGTTCCTAGACTATATCTTGTGGAAGGATGAAATAGTATCAATAAATTCATCAAAATAACGTTTTTAATGAAAATATGTCAATCATTATTTGAATATGTTGGTAACCCGTTGTATAAAAGTAATAATAAATATCACAAACCCCCGAGGTGCCTTATTGCTATTATAAACTGGTTACCAATGTAATTAGAGCAGTAAAAATAAAAGGTTTGTCATACCCGTGGTATATTATCTGATATATCGGCTGTCAGCCAATCAGCATTCAGGGCTCGAACCACCCAGTTTATAAACAGTGTTGTTTCCCCCAGAGATGGATCCCTCCCATTTGTTGAAGTTGCTGATCACTTTGGAGTTCACCTCAGCAAAGCTAAGCAAGGGCAGCATGAAGTCAAAAGAGCGAGGTATGGTCAAAGTTAGGATTTGGGTCTCATTTGCAGGAGTCATCCAACCTATTTCAGTAACATCGATCGAAGGAATGTACAGGGTAGTGGGAAAGTTTAGCTTTTCAGAAGATTTTCCTCCTAAAGGCAAGGGAGACGGCCATTTTGTTCTGGTTGAACTGGTATCTCCCTTACGAAAAAAGGTTGCAGTCAGAGTTCAGTATAATTGCAGTACACTGTAGTATAACTGTAGTTAGAATGCAGTATAACTGCAGTATGCTGCAAATACTGCGTCCAAAATAACACAAGTTTGTTACTGCAGTAAGTTTGCAGTGGAACTGCAATTACAGTGCAGTATAACTGCAGTTCAACTGCAGCACACTGCAGTTTTTCTGCAGTTTTAAAACTGCAATCTTTTTTTGTAAGGGCTATCACTGTTGTAAAAACAAATCAACAGAAAAACAAGAAAGTGACAAATTAATTTATTGTCATTGGTGATGAATTTATTCTGTTTGCCCTGACACTTTGCCAATATTAAATTGAGATTTAATTTTATCTCCTGAATTGAATAGATTGAAATGGAAATAACCCCAAACCATTTAATATGTGAATTGTCAAATACTTACGGTTGAAGAAACAGATTCTCAGGCCCGGTGGGCAGAGTGAGTTCAGCGAGGCTCCTCTTGTTTCTTCCAGCAACCTTGTCTAGCAACCTTGTCTAAATGTTACTTGCCTAAAAATAGATACTTTTGAGATTGATAATTATTGTAGAGAAATGTTATCAATGGAAACAAATCTGCCGCAATTGGGAGTAGACAATTGGAAAAATTACTGCCGATGGCATTCACCAAAAAATATTTCAAACACAGCGGCAACATCCCTCACCTCAATGGCTTTGGTCACAATGTGCTGCACTTTCATTTCAGTTTTAGCCACTTTATGTTCTAGTATGTCATCAATGAGATTTTGTAGCTGCCTCTGGTAATCTTCTGTGTTTGGGATGAGTTTTGAATCTCAGAGTTCAGGTCGGACATCATCTCCACCTCAAACTTGTTGTCATCTGTATGGGAAAACCAGATGTAAGACATTAATCATTACTGTTTGCAGTTACATTTTGTTATTGACATTGTCAGGTCACACATCACAGAGAAAAAGCTGTCTGACACTTAGCATATCTCACAATTACTTTTTGCACAGAGGAAGACTGGAAAGAATTACAACACTGTGATTTATTTTACCTGGAACAGCCAACTAGAAACAACTATGAAATATTGTGCCACGCATCTTCTTCCCCTTGACGTTTCTCTCTGTGACTGCCAGCTTTATCCCTGCCTCAATGTCGTAATCAGGGATCTGGACGTCAGTGGTTAGAGTGTCCTTGTAGTACTTCAGTGTTACGGTCGCCTCTGTGGGCTCAGCACCTAATATGGAGAGGACAGATACAGTGCATTCGGAAACTATTCAGACCCCTTGACTTTTTCCACATTTTGTGACGTTACAGCCTTATTTTAAAATTGATTCAATCGTTTCTTCTCCTGATCAATCTACACACAATACCCCATAATGACAAAGCAAAAACAGGTTTTTAGAGATGTTTGCAAATGTATAAAATAAAATAAAAACTGAAAACTCACATTTACATAACTATTCAGACCCTTTACTCAGTACTTTGCTGAGGCACCGTTGGCAGCGATTACAGCCTCGAGTCTCTTGGGTTTGACGCTACAAACACCTGTATTTGTGGAGTTTCTCCCATTTTTCTCTGCAGATCCTCTCAAGCTCTGTCCAGTTGAATGGGGAGCATCGCTGCACAGCTATTTTTAGGTCTCTCCAGAGATGTTAGATCGGTTTCAAGTCCGGGCTCTAGCTTGGCCCCTCAAGGACATACAGAGGCTTGTACCAAAGTGTCACGTCTGCTCCTGCGTCGCCAGAGTACTACCCAGCGGTCCTGGGATTCATCATTACGCACATTTATCAATGTTGCGTAGAAAAGCTTAGAAATTAACTCGTACAAAGAAAATGTTGAATATTCGCAAGAAACAAAAAAGTTGATATTTATCAATTGCTTGTACGCTTGATTTACACACACCTGTAAGTATTTTGCCTTGATAAATCAGGCACATTCTAAAACACTGTGCTAGTGCACGTGAAGTCTCATTTATAGAAAGAACCGCCCTAAATGACCATTTATAGTCACAAACCTTCCCTTTGAAGCTGCAAGAAATGTCACTAATTTCTGTCCGCCAACATGGAGGAATCAATGAAAAAAAACTTTTCGGACACAGAAATATAACTTTTGATCACCGAAGTGGAAGCAAAACAAGCCATACTTTTTGGAGACCTCAGCAATGGCTTGACAAATAAGATACAAAATATTACTTGGGAGCAGGTTAGAGCTGGGGTAAATTCTGCCTCATCTGAGTGCAGAACAGTTCATGAAATGAAAAATAAATGAAAATAAAAATCTTGACAGATGTGGGTGATTTGCCTGACCCCTCATCCCCAGGCCTACAAGAAGGGTGTCCTCTGACCCCTCATCCCCAGGCCTACAAGAAGGGTGTCCTCTGACCCCTCATCCCCAGGCCTACAAGAAGGGTGTCCTCTGACCCCTCATCCCCAGGCCTACAAGAAGGGTGTCCTCTTTGGCGAGCGCTTCAGCTGCACAGCATGTTTTGACTGACGCAGTCCTGAAACAACAAGAAGAGATCAACACATCAGTTATTGGACTCAAACAGCAGCTGGAGGATGTATGCAACAGCCTGAGAGAGATAAATCAATCATTGAAAGAACTTGTTGACTGTGTCAAACATGTGAGACAAATTTTGGTGCAATGCAAATGTGTTTTCCTCATTGATTTGATTACAATATTTGGAAGAACAGATACCTAAAACCGTTGTATGATGTTGACTCTTGTTCTCAGTGCCAGAGCTATGGGTGGTGGGAAACACTACCTGTCAGGCACGGGCTCATTGGGTCTGGGTGGATCATTCAGGGGAATGCCATTTTTGATTGCAATGTTGCACACTGCAAGCCTTGACAATGTAGTAAACCTAAAAAGGAATTTGCACATTGTATTACATTCACGTAATGGCATTTGAAGGAATGTCATTGCAGAGGCAAGCCTTGCTAGGCTGGTATTGCAGCCAGGTAATGCCCTTTCAGCAGGCCTATGGTGTGCTCCACTGTTGCTCTTGTGCGTGCTTGGGCTTGGTTGTACCTTGCCTCTTGTTGGTTTGAGGGGTTTGTGAGGGGAGTCATCAGCCATGTTTTTAATGGGTAGCCCCGGTCTCCTGCAGTTATGAACACAACATTCAGATATTGTTTCCCAATAGAGGTCTAACATGGCAAATAAAACCTTGCAAATAAAACATAAGTCACTTACTAATAAGCCATCCGTCCTCAACAGCTCCTTCCTGGAGGTTAGGGCCTACTGAACTGTTCTGCACAATGAATGAATCGTGTGTCCCACTTGGCCACTACATTCAACAAAGCCAAATGTGAATCACAGAGGACCTGCACATTGACAGAATGGAAACCTTTTCGGTTGAATAAGTTGAATTTGTTCAATGATGGTGCTTTTATTGTGATATGGGTGCAGTCAATTGCTCCAATGACATTGGGAAATCCAGCTACGGTATGGAAATCCCTTTTCACTCTGGCCTGTTGCACAGTAGTGTACGGAAACTGTATGTATTGTGGGGTCAATGAAATAATGCCATGAAGGACTGCAGGCAATATTCGGCTCCTGGTTGGTTGTGAAATGCCAGACCGATCCTCAATCTCCCGTTGGAATGTTCCTGTGGCCAAAAATCCCAGGGTGGAGAGGACTTGGGTATGCACTGGGATGGCATTGTTGCGTTTCGTCTCCCTTTCTAATACTGGAGTGAGTTGGTTGCAGAGATACAATAAACTATGCCTTGGAAAATGAAATCTACTAATAAGCCAAGTGTCGCTCTCAGCAAAAACATCTGCACGCTCATTGAAAATACGCTCCCTGTGTAATGCAGCTTGTGCCAGATCCTCCAGCAATGCAAGATTTGCCATGTTGGACAAGTCACAATGCCTCAGTGTTGCCTTATATTATTTAACAGGTTTAACTAAATTGCCTCCATCCTTACATTCCACTCCCTTTCTAATTTACTTTATTATTTAATTAGGCTTAAATGGTTTCATATTTATGAATTTGATAGCACCCTGAGAAAACTATTAGTAGCTTAAGTGTCTATGAACGAAATACATGAATAAACCATTAATGTATTCTCTTTTTTCTTCATAGTTTATTATTTGATACAGTATGTCAATACTTTCTCCATTTGGTGGATGGTATTTCATTAGCAGTTTCACTTTTCTACCACAAAGTGCTGTGTGTACGCATGGTCAGAGGTGTGCTTAAATTTACGCACATTCTCAAGTATAAGTACAAATTAATAAATCCCACACTTTGCTTAGAAATGATCGCACACATGGTTTACGAACATTTCTGTTTGTAGGCAACATTGATAAATGAGGTCCCTGGCACTCATCATTACACGCACCTGTTAATCATTATGATTCACACCTGAACTCCATTACCTTCATAATTTCCTCCCCTTTATATGTCACTCTCCCATGGTCACTCACCAGTTGGTATTGTTCTTGTGTATCGGCATTCTGCCTTATGTGTCACGCTCTGATCTGTTTCACCTGTTCCTGTGATTGTCTCCACCCCCTCCAGGTGTCGCTTATTTCCCTGGTGTATTTATCCCTGTGTTTCCTGTCTCTGTGCCAGTTCGTCTTGTATGTTAGTCAAGTCAACCAGCGTGTTTTTCCCCATTCTCCTTTTTGCTTTTTGATAGTCTTCCCGGTTTTGACCCCTGCCTGACTCTGGACTACTTTCCCGCCTGCCTGATCATCCTGCCTGCCCTGACCTTGATTCTGCCTGCCCTTCGGTACCTTTTGGACCTTCTGAACTGGTTTTGACCCTTTTGCCTGTCCATGACCATTCTCTTGCCTTACCATATTGGATTAATACATGTTGTAAGATTCCAACCATCTGTCTCCTGTGTCTGCATCTGGATCTCGCCTTGTGTCATGATATTATGTTAGTGTCGTGTTCTTGGTTTTGTTGTTTTAGTAAAATTTTGCACCTGCTTTCGACTCACCGCACCATCATTACAGAATACCAACTCAAAATATGGAAGCAGCAGGACAACCGGACATCTCCCAGGTGATTGATGAACAAGGTTACCTTCTTCGTCAACACAATGATCAGCTGGCTCAACTGGAGATGGCCATGGAAGATGTTCTCGGCAGTCTACAATGTCTCAACAGTGGAGGATATTCTAGAGCCAGTCTACCCAACGAGTTAGCACACAAGCCCATCCAGCAAACTGCTCAGGTCAGCGATACCCTTCTATCCCTCCCGGAGAAATATGATGGGACACCATCCAAATACGGTGGCTTCCTCCTTCAGTGCTCCCTCTATTTCGCACATCAGATGGGAGCCCCCACCACCGAGAAGTCTAAGGTTGCCACGGTTATTTTTCTGCTGACTGGGCGGGCATTGGAATGGGCTACGGCCGTCTGGAAGAGAGGAGAGGAACTTGAGTTTTATGAGGGGTTCATGTATTTTCGATCATCCCGCGGAGGGCAGAGAGGGAGGTGAGCATCTGCTTCAGCTCCAGCAGGGGAATCAGACAGCTGCTGAGTATGCGCTTACCTTCCGGAGAGTAGCAGCTTCCAGTGGATGAAATGAGCCGGCGCTCAGCACGTTATTTAGAAGAGGTCTGCGCGGGGAGATCCAGACGGAACTGGCTTGCCGAGATGACAACCTCACCCTGGACGCACTCATTGATATGGCCATCCGTCTGGATAACCTCCTCCGGGAGCGCGGGCATCTTCGTCGCTTCTCTCCCTCCTTCGGCGAGTGTTCGGGATCAGAGCCTGAACCCATGGAGGTAGGGGTCACACGCCTTCCCGTGGCGGAATGACGCAGACGGATACAGCTGGGGCTCTGTCTGTACTGTGGCCAGAGAGGGCACAAGCGCCAGCTGTGTCCGTTTCTTCAGAATCCAGGATCCACTAGAGCAGAGGGAGGGTCATGTGATGTTACATCCCCTGGACCAGGAGTGAGTATTCCATCTACTGCTCTTCCTGTTAGATTCTTTGTAGTACCATCACTCTGGCTGCCTGTCCCTCATGCCCTGTGTCTACAGCTTTAGTGGATTCTGGCGCCTCGGGGGACTCAGACCCTTGCCTCCTCTCTCAATATTACTACCTACCCGCTCTCCTCTCCTTTTCCGGTTCAAAGTCTCTACCTTCGATCTCTAGGATCCGGAACCATCACACACATCACCCAACCACTCACCCTCACCATAGAGCCCAATCACCAGGAAAACATCCCCTTCATCACCTGTGCACCAGTTCACAAGATCATCCTCGGCCTACCTTGGCTTCAGCGCCATAACCCTACCATCTCATGGTCGAGGATGAGAATCAGCAACTGGTCACCTGAATGCCGGAAGACCTGCTTTCCTGTCCCCTGTTTACACGTCGGTTGCGCTTCAGCCCAACATCCCGGAGGAATATCAGGATCTAAGGGAGGTATTCTCCAAGACAATCCAAGCGGACTGTCATGTGCCTTTTACTGATGAGTGGCTTCCATCTGGCCTCTACCACAAAGGCCTGATTGATGGAGTGCTGCGAAGATGGTTGTCCTTTTGGAAGGTTCTCCCATCTCCACAGAGGAACTCTGGAGTTCTGTCAGAGGGACCATCAGGTTCTTGGTCACCTCCCTGACCGATTGCTCAGTTTGGCCGGGCAGATAGCTCTAGGAAGAGTCTTGGTGGTTCCAAACATTTCTCATTTAAGAATGGAGGCCACTGTGTTCTTGGGGACCTTCAATGCTGCAGACATTATTTGGTACCCTTCCCCAGATCTATGCCTCGACACAAAACACAGGACAGGCGTGTGCCTTTCCAAATAATATCCAATCAATTGGATTTACCACAGGTGGATGCCGATCAAGTTGTAGAAACATCTCAAGGATGATCAATGGAAACATGATGCACCTGAGCTCAATTTCGAGTATCATAGCAAAGAGTCTGAATACTTAAGTAAATAAGGTATTTCTGTTTAAATTTTTAATGAATTTGCTAAAATTCCTAAAAAACCTGTTATCGCTTTGTCGTTATGGAGTATTGTTTGTAGATTGAGGAATTTTTTTTATTTAATCAATTTTAGAATAAGGCTGTAAAGTAACAAAATATGGAAAAGTCAAGTGGTCTGAATACTTCCAGAACGCTCTGCAGACCCCAATAAATTTTATGTGGATATCTATGGCATTTGTCTGTCTTAATTAGATTTTTTTTCTCTCCATTGGACACACATACCATCCACCCTCGGGGTTAGCTTCAGAGAGTCCATTTTCTTGCGTCCCTCCTTGCACCCTCTGAGAGTTTCAGAAGTAATGGCAGCAGTGTATTCTGTGACCTCCCCTGTTGGTTGGAGCTCCACATCAAGCCTAATGGATTGACAGACATGTGTCTCTTAAATATTATCCTTTTAATAAATAGAATGATACAGTTGAAATCAATCATGTTTGGAAATCCAAGCAATGGACGCAGCCTTCACCTGCTCTCCCCTGTAAGGGGGTAGTATGGAGCATCGTCTGAGTTTGCGTTGGCGTAACACAGTGTGGTGCAGATATTCATACCAGTAAACAGGAGCTGGCACTCAGGAGTCTGTCATGCGCTTTCCTATTGAGGGCACCATCTTAGTCTGGGGGGCGGACACTTACATCATCTTCTTTCTGGATTTTGAAGAGTTGTAGGAATTTAATTTAAGAATATTTAATATAACTTTTTACATCATATAGTAATGCTTAATATAACTGATGCAAGTTGAGGCTGGTTTAAGTCAAGTTGGTCTACATTTAAAGATGATGGCATTTAATACAAACTGGACTCTTAATATGTATGTGAGCTAACCATAATGTGCCACTTACTGTATATTTCAAATTAAATTATTAGAATTAAAATAATTTAAGTTGAAGTTAGAGTAATTCCCACCTGACGCTGAATAGCAGCTGAGTGGTTCCCTTGGGTGCAAATATGGAGAGCTTGTGTCACGGCCGTTGAATGAAGAGGACCAAGGTGCAGCGTGGTCAGCGTACATTTTACTTTATTTATATGACGCCAACAAAAACAATAAACAATCTAAAGGCTAGCTTTAGCTGAAGGCTATAGTGCCAACAAACAAAGACAATTTAGGACTACCTAAGTATGGTTCTCAATCAGAGACAATGATAGACAGCTGTCCCTGATTGAGAACCCTACCCTGCCAAAACATAGAAATACAAATAATAGAACGAAAGAACATAGAATACCCACCCCAAATCACACCCTGACCAAACCAAATAGAGACATAAAAAAGATCTCTAAGGTCAGGGCGTGACAGTTTGATAACATTCCTGCTAATGGTGACTTTGGCATTCAGGGAACTCTCATGGTATATGCTGGTGTGCATCTCGATGCCAGCCACCACAAACTCAGGAATGTTGAGGTCCATTTGTGTAATATACTCCACATCAATAGATTGCATGAAAGACAGCTGCTGCTACAGGTAAGAAAGGCATAATTTACATGTAAAAATCACCTAGGATCCTAAATAAATGAAAGAATTTGTTCAAATATAGTCAAAATCCATAAAACATGTTCCATAAGGCCTATACATTTAATTGAATGGAAACAAAAGAGCAGGCAGTTTACCATGCCAGTGGAAAAGTTCAGACCTCCCTTAGCTCCAGGGGCAAAGACA
Source organism: Salvelinus alpinus (assembly GCF_045679555.1). Classification (NCBI taxonomy): domain Eukaryota; kingdom Metazoa; phylum Chordata; class Actinopteri; order Salmoniformes; family Salmonidae; genus Salvelinus; species Salvelinus alpinus. The sequence continues at coordinate 15,051,448 of NC_092110.1, read as the reverse complement.
CCAGACAAGGAGAATTTCAGGGGTAAGCCAGACACAGAGGGAAGGGAAAAACTCTAATCCAGGAAGATATAGTGGGCCTGAAGCTCATTGTCAGTGCTGGACATCAGAGACTGCATGGCCTGTACAAAAATAAAGAAAAGGCTAATTGAAACAAAGAGACTTTGGGTGTGGGTCAGTTATACTCTAAATGTATAGAAATAAATGTTTAGCTTCATTTGTAATTTACTGTTTTGTTTAGTTTTCTAGTTTTCACATACTGTATATTATTATATGCTTTCCCCCTCAGAATGACCTATTCAGTCAACAATGATTTACCTTCAGAGGCATTATCTTGAAGAACACGTCAGTACATAGCTAGGGTCGGGGCCATGTGCTCCATCTCACTGAACTTGATGTATCCAACTTCATCTCCAAGAATCCTTAGGTAGGCCATGGCCTCAGCGGAGTCTTGAGAGTGCAGTTCCCTGACAAGCTTTTGGAAGTTCTGTCCAATGTCTCTTACGAGGTCCTGCGGGGCCTGTAAGATATGGATGATTAAAAATGTCTTTAAATACTTCAGCTCACACTGAAAAGCCAAACGAAAAGACTATTCCTTGAGCAGCAATATATCAAATTATACAGTTTTCCAGCACCTGTTGGACTGAGTCTGGCATCTTGAGACCAGCCCAGTACAGGCCTTGGAGACAGGGGTGAAACCTTGCTCTCCAAAAAGGGCCTCAAGGCTCAGTTCATATCCATTTCCTTCAATACAGACCTCGAAAATGGAAGTGGAAAAAAAGGGGGAGACAAGATATCAATGTAATCACACCAATATTGATGCAATATTCTTTTAAATAATAAACATTTTAATTAAATGTTTAATTTATTATATAAATATATATTTTAAAGTTTCTATAGTTTTTTAAAACCTCTAACATATTACCGTTATACCCAAAGGCTTTGAAGGTGGTCTCCAGCAGGACTTCCTTTGGCAGGGATGCAGTGGAATCAAAGATCATGTTGCTCTTTATGGAGCCCATGGTGGTGTCCATTTTGCAGTTGCGGGACGTTGTGGCGAAGTGGTTATTAACAGAGTGCTGATGGTCTTGCAATGCCTCCTCGATATACTTACTATCTTATTCTTGAGGAAGATAGAAAGAGAGCACTTTTCAGAACCCACAACTTGCTTGAGTTGCACAAGTGATTATGGGGACTAGGACAATAAAGGGTATTTTTATTTTTTATTTTTTTTATTTCACCTTTATTTAACCAGGTATTATTTTGCAGTGGTGGAAAAAGTACCCAATTGTCATACTTGAGAAAAGTACACATACCTTAATAGAAAGTTACTCAAGTAAAAGTGAAAGTCACCCAGTGAAAAACTACTTGAGCAAAAGTCTAAAAGTATTAGGTTCTAAATATACTTAAGAATCAAAAGTAAATGGAATTGATCAAATATACTTATGTAGTAAAAGTAAAAGTATAAATAATTTCAAATTCCTTATATTAAGCAAAGCAGAAGACACACTTTTCTTGCTTTTAAAATGTGCAGAGGTACACTCCAACACTCAGACATAATTTACAAACAATGCATTTGTGTTTAGTGAGTCTGCCAGATCAGAGGCAGTAGGCATGACCATGTGTTCTCTTGATAAGTGCGTGAATTTGACCAGTTTCCTGTCCTGCTAACATGTAACGAGTACTTTTGGGTGTCAGGGAAAATGTATGGAGTAAAAAGTAAATTATTTGCTTTAGGAATGTAGTGAAGTAAAAGTAAAAGTTGTCAAAAATATACATAGTAAAGTACAAATACCCCAAAAAACTACTTAAGTAGTACTTTAAAGTATTTTTTACTTAAGTACTTTACGCCACTGTGAAAAATAGAAACTCAATAAAGATGATTTCCTTAGCCAGGTGTCAAATACAGTAGGAGATACAGAAAACATCAACACCTTCCACCACTGTGATCACACACATTCAATTCATCATGTAAATGAAGAGGGAGTGACTGAACATCAATCAATTTCAATCAATCAATTTTATTTTATATAGCCCTTCGTACATCAGCTAATATCTCGAAGTGCTGTACAGAAACCCAGCCTAAAACCCCAAACAGCTAGTAATGCAGGTGTAGAAGCACGATGGCTAGGAAAAACTCCCTAGAAAGGCCAAAACCTAGGAAGAAACCTAGAGAGGAACCAGGCTATGAGGGGTGGCCAGTCCTCTTCTGGCTGTGCCGGGTGGAGATTATAACAGAACTATGCCAAGATGTTCAAAAATGTTCATAAGTGACAAGCATGGTCAAATAATAATCATGAATAATTTTCAGTTGGCTTTTCATAGCCGATCATCAAGAGTTGAAAAACAACAGGTCTGGGACAGGTGGCGGTTCCATAACCGCAGGCAGAACAGCTGAAACTGGAATAGCAGCAAGGCCAGGCGGACTGGGGACAGCAAGGAGTCACCACGGGCGGCAGTCCCGACGCATGGTCCTAGGGCCCAGGTCCTCCGAGAGAAAGAAAGAGAGAAGGAGAAAATTAGAGAGAGCCAAGATTTTCAAAATGTTCATAAATGACAAGCATGGTCAAATAATAATGAGGAATAAATCTCAGTTGGCTTTTCATAGCCGATCATTAAGAGTTGAAAACAGCAGGTCTGGGACAGGTAGGGGTTCCATAACCGCAGGCAGAACAGTTGAAACTGGAATAGCAGCAAGGCCAGGCGGACTGGGGACAGCAAGGAGTCACCACGGCCGGTAGTCCCGACGTATGGTCCTAGGGCTCAGGTCCTCCGAGAGAAAGAAAGAGAGAAGGAGAAAATTAGAGAGAGCCAAGATTTTCAAAATGTTCATAAATGACAAGCATGGTCAAATAATAATCAGGAATAAATCTCAGTTGGCTTTTCATAGCCGATCATTAAGAGTTGAAAACAGCAGGTCTGGGACAGGTAGGGGTTCCGTAACCGCAGGCAGAACAGTTGAAACTGGAATAGCAGCAAGGCCAGGCGGACTGGGGACAGCAAGGTGTCATCATGCCCGGTAGTCCTGACGTATGGTCCTAGGGCTCAGGTTCTCAGAGAGAAAGAGAGAACGAGAGAATTAGAGAGAGCATACTTAAATTCACACAGGACACTGGATAAGACAGGAGAAGTACTCCAGGTAACCAACTGACCCTAGCCCCCCGACACATAAACTACTGCAGCATAAATACTGGAGGCTGAGACAGGAGCGGTCAGGAGACACTGTGGCCCCATCCGAAGAAACCCCCGGACAGGGCCAAACAGGAAGGATATAACCCCACCCACTTTGCCAAAGCACAGCCCCCGCACCACTAGAGGGATATCCTCAACCACCAACTTACAATCCTGAGACAAGGCCGAGTATAGCCCACAAAGGTCTCCACCACAGCACAAACCAAGGGGGGGCGCCAACCCAGACAGGAAGATCACGTCAGTAACTCAACCCACTCAAGTGACGCACCCCTCCTAGGGACGGCATGAAAGAGCACCAGCAAGCCAGTGACTCAGCCCGTGTAACAGGGTTAGAGGCAGAGAATCCCAGTGGAGAGAGGGGAACCGGCCTGGCAGAGACAGCAAGGGCGGTTCGTTGCTCCAGAGCCTTTCCGTTCACCTTCACACTCCTGGGCCAGACTACACTCAATCATATGACCTACTGAAGAGATAAGTCTTCAGTAAAGACTTAAAGGTTGAGACCGAGTCTGCGTCTCTCACATGGGTAGGCAGACTGTTCCATAAAAATGGAGATCTATAGGGTTTACAATTGGCTCATTCATCCCCCTCCTCTCCCCTGTAACTATTCCCCAGGTCGTTGCTGCAAATGAGAACGTGTTCTCAGTCAACTTACCTGGTAAAATAATGGTAAAATAAAAAAATAAAAATAAATAAATAAATATAGGAGAAAGCCGCTGTTTGCTTAGAAATTCTAGGGACAATTAGGAGGCCTGCGTCTTGTGACCGTAGCGTACGTATTGGTATGTACGGCAGGACCAACTCGGAAAGATAGGTAGGAGCAAGCCCATGTAACGCTTTATAGGTTAACAGTAAAACCTTGAAATCAGCCCTTGCCTTAACAGGAAGCCAGTGTAGGGAAGCTAGCACTGGAGTAATATGATCAAATTTCTTGGTTCTAGTCAGGATTCTAGCAGCCGTATTTAGCACTAACTGAAGTTTATTTAGTGCTTTATCCGGGTAGCCGGAAAGTAGAGCATTGCAGTAGTCTAACCTAGAAGTAACAAATGCATGGATTCATTTTTCTGCATCATTTTTGGACAGAACATTTCTGATTTTTGCAATGTTACGTAGATGGAAAAAAGCTGTCCTTGAAACAGTCTTGATATGTTCGTCAAAAGAGAGATCAGGGTCAAGAGTAACGCCGAGGTCCTTCACAGTTTTATTTGAGACGACTTTACAACCATCAAGATGAATTGTCAGATTTAACAGAAGATCTCTTTGTTTCTTGGGACCTAGAACAAGCATCTCTGTTTTGTCCGAGTTTAAAAGTAGAACGTTTTCAGCCATCCACTTCCTTATGTCTGAAACACAGGCTTCTAGCGAGGGCAATTTTGGGGCTTCACCATGTTTCATTGAAATGTACAGCTGTGTGTCATCCGCATAGCAGTGAAAGTTAACATTATGTTTTCGAATAACATCCCCAAGAGGTAAAATATATAGTGAAAACAATAGTGGTCCTAAAACGGAACCTTGAGGAACACCGAAATGTACAGTTGATTTGTCAGAGGACAGACCATTCACAGAGACAAACTGATATCTTTCCGACAGGTAAGATCTAAACCAGGCCAGAACTTGTCCGTGTAGACCAATTTGGGTTTCCAGTCTCTCCAAAAGAATGTGGTGATCGATGGTGTCAAAGGCAGCACTAAGGTCTAGTAGCACGAGGACAGATGCAGAGCCTCGGTCTGACGCCATTAAAAGGTCATTTACCACCTTCACAAGTGCAGTCTCAGTGCTATGATGGGGTCTAAAACCAGACTGAAGCATTTCGTATACATTGTTTGTCTTCAGAAAGGTAGTGAGTTGCTATATCGAATGGAAGATTCGATATAGGCCGATAGTTTTTTATATTTTCCGGGTCAAGGTTTGGCTTTTTCAAGAGAGGCTTTATCACTGCCACTTTTAGTGAGTTTGGTACACATCCGGTGGATAGAGAGCTGTTTATTATGTTCAACATAGGAGGGCCAAGCACAGGAAGCAGCTCCTTCAGCAGTTTAGTAGGAATAGGATCCAGTATGCAGCTTGAAGGTTTAGAGGCCATGATTATTTTCATCATTGTGTCAAGAGATGTGGTCCCGTGTGGCTCAGTTGGTAGAGCATGGCGCTTGCAACGCCAGGGTTGTGGGTTCATTCCCCACGGGGGGACCAGGATGAATATGTATGAACTTTCCAATTTGTAAGTCGCTCTGGATAAGAGCGTCTGCTAAATGACTTAAATGTAAGAGATATAGTACTAAAACACTTAAGTGTCTCTCCCGATCCCAGGCCCTCGCAGATCCAGGACAGCTAAGCCCTGGAGGAATACGCAGATTCAAAGAGGAGTCCGTAATTTGCTTTCTAATGGTCATGATCTTTTCCTCAAAGAAGTTCATGAATTTATTACTGCTGAAGTGAAAGCCATCCTCTCTTGGGGAATGCTGCTTTTTAGTTAGTTTCGCAACAGTATCAAAAAGAAATTTTGGATTGTTCTTATTTTCCTCGATTAAGTTGGAAAAGTAGGATGATCGAGCAGCAGTGAGGGCTCTTCGGTACTGCACGGTACTGTCTTTCCAAGCTAGTCGGAAGACTTCCAGTTTGGTGTGGCGCCATTTCCGTTCCAATTTCCTGGAAGCTTGCTTCAACATATCATGTTCAGTCACTTACTGTTGCATTTTGGGATCAACAGAGTGGCAGATGTTGTCAAGGTGGCAGGCCACAAAGCTCCTGACCTGTGGGTCCTGCTCATCCTTCAGCATGGTGATCATCTTGCTAAGCAGCGCATTGTCAGGACTCTTCATAAGCATCAGATAAGCTGCCACACGTTTCTGGATGGGGCTCTCAGCATCTTGGTACCCCTCCAAGAGAGTTTTTCTGACCTGTCATTCACAGCAGACATATTTCTAGCTGTATCTGTATGTTAGGTGTAAAACAACACAATACTTAAAACATGACTTGTAATATTGCTTATAAGCGGTTGTATACCCTTAGTATCAGGAAAGTCATGTCCTCATCCCTTGAGCAGTCTCCCAACATGGTATCCATGAACTCTTTCACCTATTTGACCTCAGGGGTGGGATGTCCTGGGTGAAACCTGCAGATGAGTTTTGGGAATATGTTACCCAGTAGTTCTGAATTTTATTGTGATGTATTGCCCTCTGGTGGTTAACTTTAAAAAAAAATTGAATAAAAAATCTAAACGGTTAAAAAGCTGTTATGGTCAAATTAACATCAACCATGTTCCCAGATAAAAAATAAATTAAAAAAAGGCAATTGATGAGATATCTATGATTACAGTTATTTTGGGATGAAAGACTAATTTCACTTACTTCCTGACAGTGTTTTCCAGAGCGTACATAATGTCTTTGCTCTGTTTGTATTGTGCCAAAATGAGCATATCTCTGACCCAGTGGAAGTCAGGACTGGACTGTACACAAAGATGTCCCCATACACAGCTGTGCTGTTCATCCTCCTGATGACTTGGAGGATGGAGAACCGTTTTACAAGAGGGACTAGTAGCACATTCTTTGTACAAATTATCAATACATGTTTTATCTTTATGGTAAATGTTTGCACTGACTTCTCCATTGCAGCCTGGAAGGCCTCAGCTCCTGCAGCCTGTCTATACACAGCCTCTCCCTGGGGGTTGATGACCAACATCTCACTGAAGGCACAATCCGCCGTGTGAAGAACGAAGCTGCATTCTTGTGGGACTTCGAGTTCCACCTGAATGAGGAGGATGATAACAAGAGAGGAAGGGCCAGGCAAACAGAGTGAGGAAGGGTCAGTAAGATAACAGTTCCCCCAGTTACCAGCAGGTATAAGTCAAGCCACAAAAACAAACGAAGGCCTACCTGCCATTCCTGAGGTTGGATGTCCCAGTCACGTCATTTTCTCTCTCTGTCATGTATTGGTATAATTACAGTATTTCATAAAGGTCTTTAACCTTGCTGACACTGGAGATCACACATAATGGGCAAATCAATTTGAATAATTTTACTGTATGAACAAGTATTATACCACCTCTATCAATATTTCTCATATACTACCTAATAGCCCCTGGCTAAGTTTTAGATGTTTTCTCCAAATTGAGTCAATATTTGTTTAGACAACATCCTGAGTTTCTAGTCAAAGTCCCACAACACCACTTGAACTCCAGACTCAATTACGTACTAAATGGCAATTCTCTTAATGAATAACATCAATTCTACTGAAGCATAAACATTATGGTGCAATGTTCAGATCTAGCCAGGTTATCTCCAGTTCCACTAAAACAGAAAATCCTAAAGCTGAGGTTATTAATTAAGGTCAGTGTACAAGAAACATGCTTGTACCTTGTTTCCTAAGGCCGCTGCCTACATGCTAGGGATTCACTCAGGGCCAAATCATCACTTAAAACAATCAACATAACTTTTCAACAACCAACATAACTTTTCACTGAAATAATTTATTAACTGAATGTAAGATTAACAGGTGAAGTAAACCCTTAGAGACTTCTGTTCATCAGCATTCTCACTGCTTTCTCACAAATTAAAAAGTCCTCATGTTAGTAAACATCTTTACATTGGTGTTGCATTTATTTATTATTTAGTTACATTAAATCTGTGTAAATGTCAGAGACATGAGGATACATTTTTAGACATCTTTTGGTCTTTTAGTAAGTAAAAAATTGTATTGAGACCTAAATTAGGTTGGATATTTACTCAAGGTTAAAGTGGGTCAGCAGTATAGGACACCAACTCAGAAACCTGCTTTACACTAATGAGAGCTTGAGAGAACACCAACTTCTGAAGAAGTTCGGAAAGGGACCTGGTCTATCTAAAATCATGTTTAATGTAATTAATTAAAGTATAGTGTAGTATAGAATATATATATATTTTTTTTTACATATTACAAAAATATTTATTATCCTATATTGACAAAATACAATGCAAATGAAGAATGGTCTTCACCATCAAAATGAGATATTGGTGCTCAGAAGCAAATCCTGGGGTCCCCCATGATGGGAAGCTCTGTCTCTTACGTTTAGTTGAGTTCTCTCTAGAATAAGTGTTTTGCAGATTTGTCAGTATTGATTCTTCCATTTGGCAATTGTTTTGCGTCAAAATATAATTGTCTAATGTTTTGTTTCTCAGGGATCTTGTCTACTGTCCTGTAGCAACTTACAACAACTATCTGTTGCACATTATGTAGGTCAATATACTGTATGAGGAATTATAGCTATTCTTTGCTATAATGTTCCATACAGTTTTTGGAAAAGTTGTACAAAAGTATATTATAGTAATGCACGCTGAATAAGAGTAGGATTTGGTATTCTTTTTAAAAAGATTTTGGAACTTGCAGAGATCTGATACAGGTACTGATAAACTTTCAATTGAACCCTTCCCTTATATTCGAAAAAGCTATACACGGATGACATTCTGGGTCAATTTGACCCAGTACAGTAAGTACTTTAATACATGTGCCAAAGTCCTAGTCAATCTAATCATTACATTTAATGACATTTAGGACATTTTTGCCAAACTTCAGATCACTGTCGTGACACAGGGAAACATACTTATATCCTTATGACAGTCATGGTTAGACCTTTACTGCACATGAGGCCATTTGTCTCTAGCACAAAGGTCAAATGTCAAATTGCAGGTAAAATTGCAGGACAAGTGGATGTCAAATACAGGTCAAGTACAAAGTAGTGTTTTTTGTTGTTGTTGTTGTTTTTATTTACTTCATTCCCCCTACCTAGAGGACTAGATGAAGGGTCATCATGATAAAAAAAAGAAAGAATGTATTTCAGGTCACTTCCATGTAAAAGGTCCCATGAACCCCAACATGTGAAGTTCATAGGAGCATATCAAATTGGGTGTTAAATGAAAGCTAAGAGTCTGCAAATCAAATCAAATCAAATCAACGTTTATTTGTCACACGGAGCTGAATACAACAAGTGTAGACCTTAAAGTGAAATGCTTACTTACAGGCTTTAACCAATAGTGCAAACAAGGTGTTAGGTGAACAATAGGTAAGTAAAGAAATAAAACAACAGTAAAAATGCAGATAGCCCGGTTAGCCAACGTGCGGGAGCACTGGTTGGTCGGCCCAATTGAGCTAGTATGTACACGAATGTATAGTTAAAGTGACTATGCATATATGATGAACAGAGAGTAGCAGCTGCGTAAAAAGAGGGGTTGGGGTGGGGTACAAAATGCAAATAGTCCGGGTAGCCATTTGATTACCTGTTCAGGAGTCTTATGGCTTGGGGGTAAAAACTGTTGAGAAGCCTTTTTGTCCTAGACTTGGCACTCCGGTACCGCTTGCCATGCGGTAGTAGAGAGAACAGTCTATGACTGGGGTGGCTGGGGTCTTTGACAATTTTTAGGGCCTTCCTCTGACACCGCCTGGTGTAGAGGTCCTGGATGGCAGGCAGCTTAGCCCCAGTGATGTACTGGGCCGTACGCACTACCCTCTGTAGTGCCTTGCGGTCAGAGGCAGAGCAATTGTCATACCAGGCAGTGATGCAACCAGTCAGGATGCTCTCGATGTTGCAGCTGTAGAACCTTTTGAGGATCTCAGGACCCATGCCAAATCTTTTTAGTTTCCTGAGGGGGAACGGGTTTGTTGTTCCCTCTTCACGACTGTCTTGGTGTGCTTGGACCATGTTAGTTTGTTTGGTGATGTGGACACCAAGCAACTTGAAGCTCTCAACCTGCTCCACTACAGCCCCGTCAATGAGAATGGGGGCGTGCTCGTTCCTCCTTTTCCTGTAGTCCACAATTATCTCCTTAGTCTTGGTTACTTTGAGGGATAGCTTGTTATTCTGGCACCACCCGGCCAGGTCTCTGACCTCCTCCCTATAGACTGTCTCGTCGTTGTTGGTGATCAGGCCTACCACTGTTGTGTCATCTGCAAACTTACTGCAATTGAATTGGCTATGGGAAATCATAGTATTCACAAACCACAGTTGGGTCACCTGCTACTGTCCTCCCTTCCACTGGCATACTGTTATGTTCAGCTCATACCTGTTTCTCTTTCTGTCGTCTGGTGGTCAAAGTGAGAGTGTGAAAACAGTCTGGACAACCCCTCCCTTATTCTATCTTCTCTCTCTCTCCAGTTAATGTTACCTCTCCCAGGTCTTCCTGACTTCTACTCATGAGCCCCCTCTCTTTCCATTTACTGTAACCAGCATCCATTGAAAGGTAGTTGAAATTTGGTCAGTCCGCTCTGGCCATGATTTCAACGTTCACAGACAATGTTTTATGGGCCAGTCTGGACCGGCCTTGATTTCAACGTCCACAGTAGTTGTATCTTTGGCCTTAATTTGGCCCAAACATAGATGTCCATGACTGGAGACTGGACCAAATCTGAACCAATCACAGAAGTCCATGTTTCACAAGTTTGGACAGCACAGCACATCACAGTAAAGTAAAGGACAGTAGAGTATAGTTCAGTACAGTACAATTTGTAAAATTTGGTTTTGTTTGGGGGTGGAGCTCATTAGAATAATAGGCAGTGTGTATATAGCGGACATGAGTCAGTCATGGTCACGTGATGAGGTAACCATTCCTGCGAACTTCAAAATGAGTGTCTGCCTTCATTCCCATAAATGTCCTTTTGGTCTACATGCTGACCAGACCGGACACATCGCGTGCGCGAGCGTCGCAAAATAAATGTAGAAATCTATGTTATTCAATTATTGCACCCACACTGCTCGCACGCGTCTGTGATGCCAAGGGCTAAAATAGAACTCCTTTCTATTTCTGACGCAGATCGTGCTGAAAGTCCTGCCTCTCCCATCTCCTCATTGGTTTATAGAAGCAGGTACCCACGTGCCATCTCCTCATTGGTTATACCCACGTGGGTGATTGAAAGACGAACTGTTTTGCCGGTCGTCGTGGTAATACTATGAAAGTTTAGATGCCGATCACCATATAAGTTCAAAGATGAAAAAGCCTGGAAGGAGGAGAGATGACTAGAAATGATTCGGTTGGCCGTTTTATGTGTGGATTAATTGTCGGAGTAGAGGACCTTGTGCATTTCAGGTAAAATAACAACTCAATGTTTATATCCCAGGACAAATTAGCTAGCAACAGCAAGCTAGCTAAATAGGACAAATTAGCTAGCAAGTGCAAGCTAACTAGCTAAATTGCCATACATGTTTAATGCTTTTCGACCTGTCCCCAAATTAATGTCATTGGTTCAGAGTTTGTTTTGATATTTTAACCTGCGTGTCGTGATCGCGTTTGGTGTGGGGGGACAAAATAAATTGATGTACGATAGCGCACGATGGCGCACTCGCGTAGCCGGTTTGGATTACGTGTAATGGTCTAAGACGTTGGTTGCTCCCAAGGGAGACCCAGGTTCGTATTCCATGTGTAACAATGGCGCCCAACGTGGGGCGGTCTCTCATGGGGGAGGAGGTTAAAGGGGGGTGAATGTAGCAGACATGACTCGGTCATGGCCACCTCTTGGTCTGATGGTCTAAGATGTTGGTTGCTCCCGGGGGAGACCCGGATTCACATCCCGTGTGCTGCATGTAGAATAATACCCATATATGCAAAGGATTATATTGCATATTTCTACCTTTGTGTACCTATTCAGTATACATCACCATGAAGAGAATGACATTCCCATTCATAATTATGTATTCCTGTGTAGTACAGATCAGGGACCCATGATGTAATTCCGTTACTATAATTATAATTCAATAAACAAAATAGATGTTTTCAAACTCAAGGTGTCATGTCATGGCTGACACCCCATTCTTTCTGCAGACCTATTGCTATCTTTATACGGAGCAGAAATTTTGTTTTTGGAAAATGTGGCCGCATAAAAAACTGAGGGAGATTTTACCGTAATTCTGTTACCAAACTTTGCATCTGCACAGTTCTTCCAGTAAATGTGTTTTAGTGACATTTTCTGTGTAAATTGTTCAAAGCATTCCTAGTGCATAAAGCTGTATGGTTTGCTAAACTTTGAAATAAATTGTTTTTTGTTGGCATACATTTTAAAATGAGAAATCTGAGTCTCAGCGTAATCCTGATACCGTGAAATTGCCCTTCAGTGTTGTTAAACTCACTACTGGGTCAAATTGACCCGCAACATAAGGGAAGGGTTAATATCCGTTTAACATTCCAGAAACCCAATCAGTATGACTTAACGATCTGAACCTGTGCACCCGTACTGCAAGGCGTTACAAAAGGTGTTGCGGACAGCCCAGTACATCACTGGGGCTGAGCTCTCTTCCATCCAGGACCTCTATACCAGGTGGTGTCAGAGGAAGGCCCGGAGCCACCCAAGCCAGAGACTCTTCATTCTGCTACCGCACAGAAAGCGGTACCAGAGCGCCAAGTCTGGGACCAAAAGGTTCCTGAACAGCTTTTGTGAGTGGACGAATGTGTGTGGGAAGTCTACTGAAGAGCCTTTGTTAAGTGATTGTTAGACAATCAGATGAAAACATCATGACAGGTTGTGTTTATGCCACATTAAAATCATAGGTGGCGTGTCCATAAGGCTAGGGGAAGCTAAGCTTTCCCTAAAGTAAATTGAATTAAATTGCCAAAATTATAAATCCTAAATTGCTTAATCCTGTCTATACAGAAATAAATAAAATCATTCAAAATAGGCTTCTACAGCAGAAAGCATGATTGCATAGTCTACAGTTGGAAGGCCTGGAGGGCCCTCAATTTGGGCAGCGCATGCTGCAAATACCAATAATATATATTATACTGAACAAAAATATAAACGCAACATGTAAAGTGTTGGTCCCATGTTTCACGATCTGAAATAAAAGATCCCAGAATTTTTATATATGCACAAATTTGTTTACATCCCTGTTAGTGAACATTTCTCCTTTGCCAAGATAATCCATCAACCTGACAAGTATGGCATATCAAGAAGCTGATTAAACAGCATGATCATTACACAGGTGCACCTTGTGCTGGGGACAATAAAAGGCCACTCTAAAATGTGCAGTTTTGTCACACAACACAATGCCACAGTTGTCTCAAGTTTTGAGGGAGTGTGCAATTGGCATTGCTAGACTGCAGTAATGTCCACCAGAGCTGTTACCAGATAATTTAATGTTGATTTCTCTACCATGAGCCGCCTCCAACGTCATTTTAGAGAATTTGGCAGTACGTCCAACCGGCCCCGCAGACCATGCGTAACCACGCCAGCCCAGGACCTCCACATCCGGCTTCTTCACCTGCGGGATCGTCTGAGACCAGCCACCCAGACAGCTGATGAAACGGAGGAGTATTTCTGTCTGTAATAAAGACCTTTTGTGGGAAAAAACTAATTCTGATTGGCTGGGCCTGGCTCCCCAGTGGGTGTGCATGGCTCCCAAGTGGGTGGGCCTATGCTCTCCCAGGCCCACCCATGGCTGCACCCATGCCCAGTCATGTGAAATCCATAGATTATGGCATTATTTATTTATGTAATTTGACTGATTTCCTTATATGAACTGTAACTCAGTAAAATCATTTAAATTGTTGCATGTTGCGTTTATATTTTTGTTCACTATAGATGATTGTTGAGTTGCAACTGTCAGTGAAAAGCAGAGAGACCAGCCAGGCATATTGCAATATTTAAAAATACAATCGCGAAAAGACTGTTTGCAAAGCAAATGGCTATTTCTGCAAAGAAATTACAATGAAAAGACTCCAATCTGTCTTTTAGTTATCAAAATTCTTCTTATTGGTTACCAATAATCATCTTATTGGTTACCAGCTGACAACATCAGCCATATCCCCGGTGAGTGTGCCTATTCACTGTCTTTATCATTGGGTCAGTACCACGTTAGATGTTAGATGAATGTCATATTGTATTTGTGTCTCCCCTTTTTCATAGTCCAATTTTATGGATCAGACAACATAATTTTATTGATCTGTCTGTCAGTGTCATCAGAGTAGGCTACCCTGTAATTTTTGTAGTATATAAAAAAAATGTGTTCACGCACTTGGGTGTCCCGTACCGGTAAGAAATTAAATCTACTTTCACTCCTGCCTACATGTACATATTACCTCAACTAACTCGTACCCCTGCACATTGACTCCGTACCGGTACTAATTCAGGAGGCCATAATTATATCAGGATTGGCTAAACGGTAGGCTCTATGCTCTATGCTGTCTAAACAAGCTAGTCTTTCCTTGATTTTGGTTTGTTCTGCTCCTAACATCTGCCTCTCAGTTTACAAAAAAATTGTGGATTTGCCTCCTTCCCAGTCAGTAAGAGATGCCCTTACAATTTTTTTTTGCAGTTTTGAAACTGCAGTAAAAGTGCAGTAACTGCAGTCGACTTTGGTATTTTGGAAGCAGTAATTGCAGAATAACTGCAATGTCCTGCAGTTATACTGCACTGTAAATTAAGTTACTGTCACATTCTGACCTTAGTTCTTTTGTTATGTCTTTGTTTTAGTATGGTCAGGGCGTGAGTTGGGTGGGTAGTCTATGTTCTTTTTTCTAGGTTGTGGTTTTGTGTTTGGCCTGGTGTGATTCTCAATCAGAGGCAGGTGTCGTTCGTTGTCTCTGATTGAGAATCATACTTAGGTAGCCTTTTCCCACCTGTGTGGTGTGGGTGATTATTTTCTGTTCTGTGTTTTGCTTCACCGTACAGGACTGTTCATTTGTCGGTTTATTGTTTTTGTTCAGTGTTCAGTATTATTATTAAAACAATATGGACACTTATCACGCTGCGCATTGGTTCTCCTCTTCTTTCACCCACGACGAGCGTGACAGTTACACTGCAAAATAACTGCAGTTAAAAAAACAGTGTTATTGTGGACTCAGTGTTTGCAACATACAGTACTGTAGTTATACTGCACTCTGACTGCAATCTATTTTTGTTAGGGCGACACGCAAGTATTCTTCTCAACTCAACGCCCAGCAGCAGCAGCAGGACGAATACAGCTGCATGCTGAGGCAGTGAAGAAAGTACAGGAAGATGGGTCAAGGGGGAGGGATCCTGAGAGGAGTGGTGTGAGTAGTATATCTGTACCAGTACAGAGGGATAGACCAAAAAGTGATATAGCGTACCAGTCAAACGTTTGGACACACCTACTCATTCAAGGGTTTTTCTTTATTTTTACTATTTTCTACATTGTAGAATAATATTGAAGACATCATAACTATGAAAAAACACATTCCTAAAATCTTTATAATAGCTACATAAGGCATAATAAGATTACGATTATGAACAACATGATATGATACAATTCTAACAGTTGGATTTTAAACCCAAAATATTGCTATAAAGGCTACAGGCGTACCTAGATGTTACATGTCTGACATGTGTTTTGCAGGTTTCAAAGAAATACAGGGAAATTGAAGAGTTTTACTACAGACTCATTGGTCAGTATCGGAAGATTACCTTACCGGATATGCCTTGCAAGGCTCTGTTTGTAGGCGAGGCAGACATCCAGGAGCGTAGAGTGGCCTTTGACAAACTAGTCAAGTGCTACTTGCCCAGAGGTGTTGGAATTCTTAGGTAAGGTACCACAAACACTTCAAGTCTTTTTCATGCAGTTTTGAGAAATGTTGTGTAATTACTTGTTCCTTCCCTCTCTTTCCAAATAAATATGGCACCGTGCACTGTTGGCCGGCAAATAACTAGTTTGATTTGCTTGTATCTGACCGAAACTTGCACTTGTTAAGTCGGAAGTTTACATACACCTTAGCCAAATACATTTAAACTCAGTTTTTTCACAATTCCTGACATTTAATCCTAGTAAAAATTCCCTGTCATAGCTAAATTAGGATCACCACTTTATTTTAAGAATGTGAAATGTCAGAATAATAATAGAGAGAATGATTTATTTCAGCTTTTATTTATTTCATCACATTCCCAGTGGGTCAGAAGTTTACATACACTCAATTAGTATTTGGTAGCATTACCTTTAAATTGTTTAACTTGGGTCAAACGTTTCGGGTAGCCTTCCACTAGCTTCCCACAATAAGTTGGGTGAATTTTGGCCCATTCCTCCTAACAAAGCTGGTGTAACTGAGTCAGGTTTGTAGGCCTCCTTGCTCGCACATGCTTTTTCAGTTCCGCCCACAAATTTTCTATAGGATTGAGGTCAGGGCTTTGTGATGGCCACTCCAATACCTTGACTTTGTTGTCCTTAAGCCACATTGCCACAACTTTGAAAGTATGCTTGGGGTCATTGTCCATTTGGAAGACCCATTTGTGACCAAGCTTTAACTTCCTGACTGATGTCTTGAGATGTTTCTTCAATAGATCCACATAATTTTCCATCCTCATGAAGCCATCTATTTTGTGAAGTGCACCAGTCCCTCCTCCAGCAAAGCACCCTCACAACATGATTCTGCCACCCCCGTGCTTCACGGTTGGAATGGTGTTCTTCGGCTTGCAAGCATCCCTCTTTTTCCTCTTAACATAACGATGGTCATTATGGCCAAAAAGTTTTATTTTTGTTTTATCAGACCAGATGACATTTCTCCAGAAAGTACGATCTTTGTCCCCATGTGCAGTTTCAAACCGTAGTCTGGTATTTTTATGGCGGTTTTGGAGCAGTGGTTTCTTCCTTGCTGAGCGGCCTTTCGGGTTATGTCGATAAAGGACTCGTTTTACTGTGGTTATAGATACTTTTGTACCTGTTTCCTCCAGCATCTCCTTTGCTGTTCTGGGATTGATTTGCACTTTTTGCACCAATGTATGTTCATCTCTAAGAGAGACAGAATGTCTCCTTCCTGAGCGGTATGACGGCTGCGTGGTCCCATGGTGTTTATACTTGCGTACTATTATTTGTACAGATGAACGTGGTACCTTCAGGTGTTTGGAAATTGCTTCCTAGGATGAACCAGACTTGTGGAGGTCTACAATTTTTTTTCTGAAGTCTGCCCTGATTTCTTTTGATTTTCCCATGATGTCAAGCAAAGAGGGCACTGAGTTTAAAGGTAGGCCTTGAAATACATCCACAGGTACACCTCCAAATGACTCAAATTATGTCAAATAGCCTATCAGAAGCTTCTAAAGCCATGACATCATTTTCTTGAATTTTCCAAGCTGTTTAAAGGCACAGTCAACTTAGTGTATGTAAACTTCTGACCCACTGGAATTGTGATACAGTGAAATAATCTGTCTGTAAACAATTGTTGGAAAAATTACTTGTGTCATGCACAAGGTAGACGTCCTAAACGACTTGCCAAAACTATAGTTTGTTAACAAGAAATTTGTGGAGTGGTTGAAAAACTAGTTTTAATGACTCCACCCCAAGTGTATGTAAACTTCCGACTTCAACTGTATGTTAATGCCACCCCTGCCATCTCAATGCAAACTGGTTGAAATAGGTCAGAACATTTTCAACTTTGGGGATTACTACTATTACTACTGCTCTGTACCAAACTACCAAAACACTTGCATTTGACATTACCATGGCTTTGCACCCAGTTGACAAATGTGTCCTGTGAAATGATAATTTGAACAATGAGGTTACTATATACCAAGGTGCTCAGGGGTTCAAATTCAAGATGTATGTCAGTGCATCTGCCTTGCTAGTTATTATTGAAAGGTATGAATTATGAACCAAAATAAAACATGTACAGTATCTCCCTGTAATGTAGAAGTTGCTTTATTTAATCAAGAAATATATAATATCATAAAGAATGTTTGGATCACAGTTAATATTTTTACAGGAGGAAAGTCCACAGTAGCAGATTCGAAAACCAGGAAAGTTGCAGATTGGAAGGATCAGGATAAAGAAGAAGGCTTTAATTTCTTTGAAAGGGATGAGACCCCTGCTGCTGATTCCAGAGTAATGAAACAAATTCCACCAGTGAAGTCTAGTGAAGAAGAGGAAGAAGGTGATGATGATGAGTACCTTGGACCTCTAGGCAATGTAAAGTAAGAGCTTTTTTGAGGTTTTGTTTGTCGTGACTTAACTTTAACATTAATCTGAAGACTGTTATTTATCTAATTATTAACTAACTATGTTTAATTGTTACCCGGTTAATTTAAATCATGTAACAATTAACTCATTAGGATCTCGGGGCACCACGAGAGTGGTTCTTTAAAGAGTTACCATCTCCCGAATTAAACTCTAAAAGGTCTTTACCTATCACATCTATAAATAGTCAACTTATTAATCATAACCTCGTATCATATCACCATTTTGAATAGTCGTAACCTCCTTGCATTGGCAAAAAACCTGAGCCTTACTTATAACTCAGTACTACACAAATTGGTTTAGTTATTTATTTAATAGCTAATTAAATGGGAACACAGGATAAACACACACACACTCTGCACCGGTTATTGACTGGAGACGTAATACGCTGAAAACAGGTCCCTAGTGGAATGACAACAACATGGATGCTTGTTAAAGAAGAGATGGAGAGAGAGGGACAAAGACACTTAACATTGCCACATTCAGAAACTACTCTCACCTACAATAACCATATACCTTGCACACAAACCGCTGCCCGCTTTGAGAAAGAAATCATGCCGGGGATCTCTCAGTGAACGGGGCAGCCTTGGAAAGGTGGTTGGCTTTTTTGCGGCACACTTGTAAGGCTCTGATTGTCCAAAATGGTTCCAACAACTTTTCTACTGTTGCCCTTCTTCATCACCTGGGCGGTGTGTCACAGCATCATCGGACTGAGCTTGTTGTCATTGTAGGCAATCTCAGAGCTGTATGTTACAGGGAAGACATCCTCCTCCCTCATGTGGTACCCTTCCTGCAGGCTCATCCTGACATAACCAGCATGACAATGCCACCAGCCATACTGCTTGTTCTGTGTGTGATTTCCTGCAAGACAGGAATGTCAGTGTTCTGCCATGGCCAGCGAAGAGCCCGGATCTCAGTCCCATTGAACACGTCTGTGACCTGTTGGATCGGAGGGTGAGGGCTAGAGCCATTCCCCCCAGAAATGTCCGGGAACTTGCAGGTGCCTTGGTGGAAGAGTGGGGTAACATCTCACAGCAAGAACTGGCAAATCTGGTACAGTCCAAATCTGGTACAGTTGCCCTTCTTCAGCCACCGTGCTTCTACACCTGCATTGCTTGCTGTTTGGGGTTTTAGGCTGGGTTTCTGTACAGCACTTTGAGATATCAGCTGATGTAAGAAGGGCTATATAAATACATTTGATTTGATTCATATCTGGTGAATTGTCATGTAGTCCTGAACAGAACTACAAAGTTGATTTTCCTTCCATTCGCTCTTGAAGATGCTTCCCATAGCAGCACCCACCTGTAGCACGCGCTCCAGCAGGTATATCTCTCTGGTCACCCCCAAAACCAATTCTTCCTTTGGCCACCTCTCCTTCCAGTTCTCTGCTGCCAATGACTGGAACGAACTACAAAAATCTCTGAAACTGGAAACACTTATCTCCCTCACTAGCTTTAAGCACCAGCTGTCAGAGCAGCTCACAGATTACTGCACCTGTACATAGCCCATCTATAATTTAGCCCAAACAACTACCTCTTTCCCTACTGTATTTATTTATTTATTTTGCTCCTTTGCACCCCATTATTTCTATCTCTAATTTGCACATTCTTCCACTGCAAATCTACCATTCCAGTGTTTTACTTGCTATATTGTATTTACTTAGCCACCATGGCCTTTTTTTTTTTTGCCTTCACCTCCCTTATCTCACCTCACTTGCTCACATTGTATATAGACTTGTTTTTCTACTGTATTATTGACTGTATGTTTGTTTTACTCCATGTGTAACTCTGTGTTGTTGTATGTGTCGAACTGCTTTGCTTTATCTTGGCCAGGTCGCAATTGTAAATGAGAACTTGTTCTCAACTTTCCTACCTGGTTAAATAAAGGTGAAAAAAAATAAAAAATTCTTATGGCTTGGGGGCAGTTTTGACGTCTGGATGAGAAGCGTGCCCAATGTAAACTGCCTGTTACTCAAGCCCAGAAGCTAGGATATACATATAATTGGTAGATTTGGATAGAAAACACTCTAAAGTTTCCAGAACTGTTAAAATAATGTCTGTGAGTATAACAGAACTGACATGGCAAGCGAAAACCTGAGGGAATTTTTTTTTATGTGGGTATTTTCAATTGAATGCCTATAGAGTTTCTAATGGGTTAGGACACAGATTGCAGTTCCTATGGCTTCCACTAGATGTCAACAGTCTTTAGACATTGTTTCAGGCTTGTTTTCTGAAAAAAATGAAGAAGAATGAGACCTTTTTGTCCGTGGACTGAGGAAGAATGCAGAGCTGGTTTGCGCGTGTGACCGATTGTGCGCCCTTTGTTGTTTTTCCTTTCTATTGAATACGCTATTGTCCGGTTGAAATATTATCGATTATTTAGACAATTGACAACCTGAGGATTAATTATGAACATCGTTTGACATGTTTCGACGAACTTTATCAGTACTATTAGAATGTATTTGTCTGCATGTTTTGACAGCCTTTGAGCCAGTGGATTACTGAACAAAACGCGCCAACAAAATTGAGTTTTTGGGATATAAAGAAGGACTTTATCGAACAAAACTAAATTTTATTGTGTAGCTGGGGCTCTTGTGACTGCAACCATATGAAGATCATCAAAGGTAAGTGATTAATTTTATCGCTATTTCTGACTTTTGTAATTCCTTTACTTGGTTGTAAAATAAGTTTGTATGCTTTTGTAAGCGGGGCGCTGTCCTCAGATAATCGCATGGTATGCTTTCGCCGTAAAGCCTTTTTGAAATCTGACAAAGCGGCTGGATTAACAAGAAGTTCATCTTTAAGCCGATGTATAACACTTGTATTTTTAATGAATGTTTATTATGACTATTTCTGCATTTTGAATTTGGCGCTCTGCAATTTCACCGGATGTTGTCGAGGTGGGTCGCTAGTGGAACGCATGCACCAGAAAGGTTAAAGATAGGCTAGCCAGCCGTATTGATGGTTCCCCAATGGAGTGATGAGAGTAGCGTAATATGATGGTTTGAGCAGAGTAACAGGATGGTCCTACTTAAATTCCCTTTCAAAGACATTTTACTTAAGACAGCTAATTAGTCATACAAGTGATTGTCCGGGAGGTGAGTTTATCGTCTCCACCTCGTGTTGAGATTCAAAGTTCAAACCATTTTTAACATGTAGCTGCCACTTCACACTTTTTCTGGTTTAATGTGTTAATTTCTTAACCCATCATTTATGCCTTTTGCTCGAAAGGGGCAGTTCAGGCAAGCTGGCACGCTCCGTGACCTCACTCCGGGGCGGTGATTACTCACTGTGCAAAGTTATGGAAAACAATTATCTCTTATAACTTCTCAAATCACATCTCTCTCTTAACAAAAACACATTCATTATTTTCCATATTACATGCACAACTCATAGTATGAAAACTTCATCTATGTAGTGGATATATTTTCCAAGTTACAGTATTTCCTTTATAATATTTTTAATGACACCACAAAATAACAAACAAAAGGACATTAGTGTTATACAGATCGCCTCTGACCATTCTATGTTAGAAATATTGTTCCAGTATTCGCTTTTGAATGTGTTAGAGTTTCAACGGGAAAAGGGTCTGTTGAGACAAAGCACATTCCTTTGGTGAATTTGGAGAGCACAGGCCTGGATCTTCTCCCTTGATTTACAACAGGACGTGAGTTGTTCTTTCCATCCCCCTCTATGGGTCTGATTGACCTATTTGGATTTTTGTGGACAGTCATGACATGTTCATCTTATATATATTTTTTCAATGGGTTTAGCGTCTCAAATATCTTTATTCTGGATCAAATGTATGAAGAGAAAATATCATTCCAGGCTGTAAGGCAACAAAATTAGAAAATTGGGATACTTTCTACCGGCACTGTATGATATTTAACGCTATCTGTCACCCTTTCCCCCAGATGCATGAGGCAGAAGAAAAAAAACGCCTCTACAGGCTAAAGTTGCTACCCATCCAAGGTTTTCTCTGTTTGATGAGGATATAGACAACGACTTGTTTCAACCTGCAACCAAAGACAGTGAGTATAAATATTTAAATACTATCACGTTTCAGGAGAAGACCTAGATGCAGACAGTGTCAAAGTAACAAAAGTTTACTAGAACAGGAGGCAGGCAAAACGACAGGTCAAGGGGAGGGAGAGGTCAGTAATCCAGATCAGAGTTCATAAGGTACAGAACGGAAGGCAGTCTCTGGGTCAGGGCAGGCAGAGGTCAATAATCCAGGGTGGTGTGACAAGGTACAGAACGGCAGGCAGGCTCAGGGTCAGGGCAGGCAGAACGGTCAAAACTAGAAAACAGGAACTAGAAAAAGACAGGAGCAAGGGGAAACAGGAGACAAAGGGCTGTGAGACATGGGTTTGATCCTAGACACATGAAAATTGGGATGTACACGGAGGGTACGGTGCAACAGAAGATGAACAGCAGAGGGGCTAATGATCTTGGAGATGGGGAAAGGGCCGATAAACCAGGGGACTCCACCTCGGAGGGACAGATCTCGGGTGGACAGCCATACACTCTGCCCGAGACGAATACCGGGGAGCCAGGGTCCAGTGGCGGTCCGCTTGTCGTTGACACCTAGAGGTGGTCTTGAGAAGAGCTCTCTTCCAGGTACTACGACAGCGGCGGGCAAACATCTGAGCCGAGGGTATGCCGACATCTTCCTCTTGCCCCTCTGTTCCCTGGGGGCTGATAACCCAGGGAACAGAGCGGGGGCTGATAACCCAGGGAAAACTCAAAGGAAGGGTGTTGCGGGCATATTCGGCCCACACTAGTTTCTGGCTCCAGGTGGTGGATTTGGCGGAGACCAGGCAGCGAAGAGTCATCTCCAGAACCGGTACAAGAACTGAGGACCCCGGGAACCGGAAGACGTGCTGCACCATGAGCTGGGCTATCTCTTTGGCAGAGGGTTGCTTGGGGAGAGGAATGAAGTGGGCGGCTTTGGAAAACCGGTCCACTACTGTCAGGATGGCGAGGTTGCCATCAGACAGTGGGAGACCTGTGATAAAGTCCAGGGATATGTGAGATCAGGGACGGTGAGGAACAGGCAAAGGTTGAAGGAGACCAGCCGGAGCTTGCCGGGAAGTCTTGTTCTGCGCACAGATCGTGCATGCGGCGATGAACGCAGAGACGTCAGGAACCATGGTAGGCAACCAAAAGTGTTGTGCACAAAGGCCAGGGTCCGACGGGAGCCCGGGTGGCAGGCAAGCTTGGAGGAGTGGGACCACTCCAGGACCAAGGAGCGGACAGTGTCAGGAAGAAACATCCGGTTATCTGGGCCCCCCAAAGTTCGGCTGGGAACGCTAGTCTCGGGTTCCGAGGGTGTAGCCGTGGGGCTATAGCGGCGTGACAGAGCATCCGGCTTGACATTCTTGAATCCCGGTCGGTATGAGAGGGAGAAGTCGAACCGGGTGAAAAGCAGGGCCCACTTAGCTTGTCGGTGTGGAGATATTCCAGTTTCTTGTGGTCTGTCTACACAATGAATGGATGTTCCGCCCCCTCCAGCCAGTTTCTCCACTCCTCCAATGCCATCTTCACAGCGAGAAGCTCACGATTCCCCACATCATAGTTCCTCTCTGTGGTGTTGAGGCGATGGGAGAAGAAGTTGCAGGGATGTAACTTGAGGACCAGGGCACAACGCTGGGATGCTCCAACATCCGAAGCATCGGCCTCCACCACGAACTGGCGGGACGGGTCAGGATGAACCAAGATGGGAGCTGTGGTGAAACTGTGTTTGAGATCCCGGGACCGCCCGGTCAGCAGCTGGGGACCACGTGAACGGAACCTTGGGAGGGGGTGTGTGCAGACAAGGGGGAAGCCAGGGTGCTGTAACCCTGGATAAAGCAGCAATAAAAGTTGACTAATCCCAGGAAACGTTGCAGTTGCACTCTGGATGTAGGCTGGGGCTAATCCACCACCGCTCTCACCTTCCCGGGAACCATCGGTACACCTCCTGAAGCGATGATGTAATGGCGGAGAGGTCGAGGGCAAGTAAGACCTCCCGGGGCAGGCTGCGCTGACTTCAGGCAAATGAGCATGGCAGAACTGGCTCCAGCCCATGATGGCACCAGCAGACCAGTCAAGGGGATTGTGTTGCTGGAGCCAAGAGAATCCCAATTCCACAGGAACCGAAGGAGACTTAACTTCTTTGGGGTAGGGGGCAGTAGTTTCACGTCCGGATGAAAAGCGTGCCCAGAGTAATCTGCCTGCTACTCAGGCTCAGCTCATAGGATATGCATATTATTAGTAGATTTGGATAGAAAACACTCTGAGGTTTCTAAAACTGTTTGAATGATGTCTGTGAGTATAACAAAACTCATATGGCAGGCAAAAACCTGAGAAAAAATCCAACCAGGAAGTGGGAAATCTGAGGTTTGTAGGTTTTCAACTCTTTGCTTATCCAAGATACAGTGGAAATGGGGTCATGTTGCACTTCCTAAGGCTTCCACTAGATGTCAACAGTCTATAGAACCTTGTTTGATGCTTCTACTGTGAAGTGTAAGCATCAAATGAGAGGGGAATGAGTCAGAGGTCTGGCAGAATGCTTTGAGCTCGTGACGCTTGTTCACGTGAGAGCGAGCTCTGTTCCATTTGCTTTTCTGAAGACAAAGGAATTCTCCGGTTGGAACATTATTGAAGATTTATGTTAAAAACATCCTAAAGATTGATTCTATACATCGTTTGACATGTTTCTACGGACTGTAACGGAACTTTTGGGACTCCCGAGTGGCGCAGCAGCCTAAGGCACTGCACCTCAGTGCTTGAGGCATCACTACAGACACTCTGGTTAGAATCCAGGTTGTATCACAACTGGCCGTGATTGGGAGTCCCATAGGGTGGCGCACAATTGGCCCAGCATCGTCTGGGTTTGGCCGGTGTGGGCCGTCATTGTAAATAAGAATTTGTTCTTAACTGACTTTCCTAGTTAAAATAAAAAATAAGCTTGGAAAAGAGACCCTTAAACCCAGACTTGGGACCACACAGACACTCCACTGAATGACAGGCTAGTGATTGCTTTGCAATGCTTGCATTTAGCCAATAATTCCTTCCAAACCACTCATTGTTGATTTTGCGATTTCCAACTTGTGTAAGGTTTATGGCCGATGACCACCGATACGTTTATAGATTGTCAACTTGATTCATGATGATGTCTCCTTGCTTGTTAGCTAAGATTTTGAAAGTCTGATGTTGAGTCCAATCAAAGCTACTGTAGATATAACATGATTTTACATACTTTTATATGTGGCCAATGACCTTGAGCCATCTTGGATTGGCACTTCTAATGTAACTCTATGGCAGCACCCAATGGGGCTTGAATTTCGAGCTCTACCCTTAGATTTGGAGGTGACGTAGTGTCCCCATGAGTGACAGAACACTGAGCCAATCACGGCACAACTAGAGAACATTACCCAATCACGGCGCAGCTATAGAACATTACCAACGCCTACGCTCCGTATTTTCCGCTGGCTGCCCGACCACCACAGAAAGCACTGAGCTAGGCTGAAACACCTGCATTTTGGAGCTGCCTTACTCAAGAACGCAAAAAAGAAACCATGTTCGTATGCGGCCTTATTAACTCAATGTTTTACATTGTTTGCAAACTGATATGTGACGCGTATTCATGCGTGTCACACCTGCCCTGAATGATAGGTCGCCACTGACAATAACCTAATACACAAGGTCAAATATACAGTGGAGTTGCTTACTAAGACAACATTGAATATTCCTGAGTGGCCAATTTACAGTTGACTTAAATCGGCTTTAAAATCTATGGCAAGACTTGAAAATGGCTGTCTAGCAATGATCAACAACCATCTTGACAAAGCTTGAAGAATTTAAAAAATAATAATGTGCAAATATTGTACAATCCAGGTGTGCAAAGCTCTTAGAGACTTACCCAGTAAGACTCACAGCTGTAGTTGTTGCCAAAAGTGATTCTAACTCAGGGGTGTGAACACTTATGTAAATTAGATATTTCTGTATTCCATTTTCAATACATTTGCAAACATTTCTAAAAACATGTTTTCACTTCGTCAATTGGGTATTGTGTGTAGATGGGTGAGAAAAATAATATTTTATCCATTTTGAATTCAGGCTGTAACACAACAAAATGTGGAATAAGTCAAGGGGTATGAATACTTTCTGAAGGCACTGTACATACTATTGAAAAGCCATTCACAATTTGGTTATGGTGGTGCCAATCTGAGACAAACTTATTTTTGTCAATATTTACTCAGCAGACCATATTATCCTCAGACATATATTCTGTAAAATAAATCATAGATTTTTGTCTGCTGGGGCCACCTCTAGGAAGAGCTGCAGGAACACAGTGACTTTCTCCAACAGTCCAGGGCACAGTTTGAAGTGGATGAAGGGCACATAAAACAAAACACCACTAAAGATAAACAAGGTGACATAGAGGTACTCTATCGCGGGGTTGTCAATTATAGGTGCCAGCACAAGGAAAATTGCTGCGATGATGACCAAGATGGGGATTACAATGGGAACCTGGTTGAACAAACAAAAACAATGGTACAAGAGGTGTGGGCAGCAGATGGGACCATTTGGGTAATTAAATTGTTAAAAACCAATGTCTTGTTCAAATAGACTCAGACCTTTATAAATAAAAGTAGAAATTAGATATCCTACGAGACTCACCCTATATGGCCTGGGAAGTTCAGGTTTCTTGATCTTGAGGTAGAGGAGCCCAGACAGAGTGATTGCATAGAAGAACCAGGCAGTGAAACTGGCAATATCAATGGAGAGGGATGTAAGATAAATAAAGCAATAACAAAAAGTTTATGTATTGAGCAATTTTAAAGTCAGCATAAACTACCTGAAGAAGTTGACAATGCTCTGAAAGTCACCAGGGATGAGAACCAAGAGTGAGATAGCCGTGGTGAAGATCAGGGCTGGAGAGGGGGTCAGTCGATTCACATGGGCCATGGACAGAATATCAGGCTGGGGTAGGAAAAAAACACAAATGTTGACATAAAAAAACTACCACTTACATCAGAAAAAAAAAGGTTTTGTTAAAATTGTCTGTCTCTTGAATGTGTTTCTCACCATGTGTCCCTCTCTTGCAGCCACAAAGCACACCCGGCCGCCACTAAAGAATGTTCCATTCAGGGAGCCGAAAGCAGACAAAGCGGCTGCGATAGACATCACCCATCCCCAGCTCCCAAGCACCTTATTCCTGTTGATGACAACAAGGTAATTTGTCAGCTCACCACAAATGTAAAGAAATGAGAGAGAGGTATGTGGATGGAGTCAAGCTCTCTCACCCCCAGGTGACAGCCACTGCATTCGACGACATCAGTTCTCTTGGCGTCATGGCAGCCAGGTAGCTCACATTGACTAGTAGATACAGTATGGTTACCATGGGGATGGCAATTATAACTGCCCTGGGCAGATTTACCTGAGAGGGTGCAAGGTGGAGAAAGATAGTTTAAGTCCTTAGGATCATGTAAGGAAATACATTACTTATTACAGTGCATTCTTACCTCAGGTCTTTTCAACTCTTCTGTCACATAGTTCAAGTTGTACCAGCCAGCGAAGGACCAGAGGCCTTGGTAAAAAGCCATTCCTATGGAGCTCAAACCCAAGTTTGTACCATCAAAACCATTTTGTTGTACAGCAACATTGCCCTGTGCAATTATCACTATCCCTCCAATTACTATAACCATCAATGCAAATAGCTTAGCCACCAAGAAGACCACCTGAATTCTCATGGCTAAACGTACATTCAAGATGTTTGCCATGGCTACAACCATGATGGCTGCAACAGCAGCATTAGCCAGGTCTTTGTCCAGGGGCAAGCCTGATAATTTGGGCATTGTCTGGCCTTGTAGTCATGCTGGGGGCACTCTCATATGCTGAGCTAGGAACCATTATTAAAGAATCAGGAGGGGACTTTATCTACATTCTTCGAATCTATGGACAGTTTCCTGCCTTCTTTGTGGCCTTCACCTTCCTACTAGTGGTGAAACCAGCGAGCATTGCAGCAATATCCCTCAGTTTTGCAGAATATGCTGTGGCACCTTTCTACCAAGACTGTTCTCCTCCTCAGCTAATAGTGAAGTGTGCTGCTGTTGCAGCCATCATGGTTGTAGCCATGGCAAACATCTTGAATGTACGTTTAGCCATGAGAATTCAGGTGGTCTTCTTGGTGAAAGACCTGGCTAATCTTTGATGCTGGGTGTAAAGTCCTTAGTTAATATTAACTTCTCAGGTTGAATAAAGTATGTTGTTGTGTCATCTTTGTTTATAGCTCCAAAATGGTTCCCATAAAGATTACACCCCCCCCCCCCCCCCCCCATAGGAGAGTGAGAAAAGGGGATGCTATGTCATCATACAGTTAGATTATACCTTTAAATGTTTATGGATGGCGTAGAAATTCCTACTCTTTCCTTGACGGTTGGAAAAATCAAGGCCAAGGTTGACCTCTCTCACCATTGTTATATGTGTTGGTGCTAAAGCCACCTGAAATTGCTATCAGAAGCCATGTGAATATAGAAATTACAGCTGAGTGTAGACTTGCCCCCTAGCTGATGATGTTGGTCTGCAGACATACTATATGTTACACTGTCTTTCCATCTGGATCTGTCTATCAAATGCAATCTAGATAAGGGCACACAGTATCGCTGTCTGTGGGATTGTTCAAATATCAAAGCATTTTGTCAGGATGCGATAAAGTATACTTTTTGTCAGGTATTGGTGCAGTTGATTTTCCTGCATATTCTATACTCAGTATTTTTGGTTTGTTTCATGTGGCCTGTAACCTCAGTAGTACAACAAATGAAATGGTCTATTTTTCCTACTCCAGGTAAAACATACAATTGTAGCACTCTAGAAAAATCCAGACAAAACAATATCAAAATGTTTAATTGTTCCTTACCTCAGGCCGTTTTAGTTCTTCTGTGACATAATTCAAAGTGTTCCAGCCATCATAGGACCACAGGCCCTGATAAAGAGAAATCCCAATGGAACTGATTTCCACATTGGTCCCTTTAAAGGAATCCTCAAAGTTTTCAGTGTTCCCCTTGAAAAGCAGCACCACACCTCCAATAATTATCACTCCCAAGGCCACCAGCTTGATCACCATGGAAAATACCTGGATGAACATAGCCAGACGTACATTCATACTGTTCACAATTGCTAACACCAAAATCCCTGCTGCAGCCACACACTTGACCACCAGCTCTGGAGGGGTACAGTCATGGTAGAAAGGAGCCACTGCATATTCAGCAAAGCTCAGTGCTATCCCTGTTGCACTGGCAGGTCTCATCACAATGACGAAGCTAAAGACAAACATGAAGGCAACTACTTGGCCAAATATCCGCAGAATATATATGTACTCTGCCCCAGACTCAGAAATGACAGTGCCCAGTTCAGCATAGCAGAGGGAACCCAACGTGGCCAGCAGACCACAGGCTGCCCAGATCACCAGGCTGGCTCCTGGGCTTCCTATGTTGACCAGCACAGACTGAGGGGACATAAAAATTCCAGATCCCATCATGGTCCCGGCAATGAATGAGATAGCACCAATAAGCCCCACTTCACGCTTCAAGCTGAGTTTCTGTGTTTTAGCTGCCATCCTGAGACTTGGTAGTAGATCTATTCTCAACAGATATGTTTTACCAACAACAAGGTCCAAACTGGGGAGAGGCATAAATGTTTTGTCCGTATCGGACAAGGCACACCTACTATTACATCGGTTAACTATTACTAGACTGGCGCTGAGTTAAATCAGGGCTGTCGGCTTTAATCTACTAGGAAACTTTAATCTACTAAAGAAGAAAGAAACATACCGGGAATATATATACCCATATACTATAATTTCAAACATTCTGGAACAGTAGTAATACCTCAAATAGCTCAGAGGAAGGGTGGTTCACTAAAATGTATGATGTTTCACTTTGTCATCAATCGAGTTGGTCCTAAATCGTCAATAGGAATATCGCTTTTTATGTGTCAGGGACACAGTTAAAGTAGGGCATGTTATGCTTCCCTGTGCCTTGGAGTAAAGCATGCTGCATTATTGAAAATATAGTAGATACCAAAAAGATGCAGGCACAGCATACCTAAACCACTTGTAGTGTTCCTTTGAAATCACCCTGAAATGAAATTACAGTATGTACTTTAAATCAGTACTAACATAACTTAAATGTGCAGTTTCTGTAGGCTAATGTAAGTGTGACAGCTCTATAATGCGCGACAGTTCTGTTATTTTTATTTTACCTCAGAATGTTTCAGCTCTTCTGTCACAATTTAAGTTGTTCCATCCATTGTAGGACCACAGCCCCTTATAGAAAACAATACCTATTGGATTGATGCCTGGTCCCTTTAAAATAATCCTCAAAGCTTTTGATGAGCAATACCACTCCTCCAATAATTGATTACTGACAGTGCCAGCACAGTGCCAACATGAAGAACACTTGCATTCCTAGGTTCCTGCCTTTCTAGGGAATGTTGCCTAGTCACCGTGCTTCTACATCTGCATTGCTTGCCTTTTGGGGTTTTAGGCTGGGTTTCATTATAAGCACTTTGTGACATCTGCTGTATAATGGGCTTTATAAATACAGTTGATTTTATTTGATATTCAACAAAACTCAGTGAGATCCCTGCCCCACTGGCAAGCCTCACAAATATGATTGAGCTGAAAATTAACATGAAGAAAATGTGCCCTTACCAGTCATTTTTTACCATAGACCAACAAGATATCTGTAGAGAAAAGCTTTAACTTCTGTGTCCAAGTATTTTATAACCACATTTCAGTGTCAATGGATTGTTACAGATTAGATAGGGACTGTTTTTTCTTTTTTTCTTTTGCACCAATGTCTGCACCAATGACTACTTTGTGTGTGTGTGTGTGTGTGTGTGTGTGTGTGTGTGTGTGTGTGTGTGTGTGTGTGGGTGGGTGGGTGGGTGGGTGGGTGGGTGGGTGGGTGGGTGGGTGGGTGGGTGGGTGGGTGTGTGGGTGTGTGTGGGTGTGTGTGTGTGTGTGTGTGATTGACCACCTGATTATCTGGTACACCCATTGCACATGATTAACCGTTTTTACAAATTGTTTCAATATTATATACTGTACTACTCAAATGAGTTATGTCACCCAAGATCATCAACTAGATTCAGCCATGGGCCCAAACAGATATATTAAAATAAAAAAAATCAAACCATGCTTACATTGGTAAAAAACGACTTCTCTCTGTTTTGTGTGGGAATACTTTGGAACAGATTTCCAAAATAAAATAACTTGGAGCTGATTTTCTGGTGTTTTTAGTTTTTATGTCCAAATCCGGCTTGTGGGCTGCAAGTTGGGGAACCCTGCCCTAGATGTAATGAAGGGAATATCATTATACTGTGTTCAGGACTGGAAAGCTGTTAGACAGGAGAGGCTATATGGACATGCCTGGTGCCCAAATTGATGATGCTTGTTGCGCAGCAAGAGTCGAGTGGAGACAAATGGATTCGGTTCGGTTCAGTTCAGTTCAGTCAGTCGCCCTGACGAGCCCTTCCCAGATATCTAGTTTGCCTTAGTTTTTTTACGCTGCTCTCAGATGCTCTCAGATGCAGAGTATCCCACGTTTTGTGAGCATGGAGAGGCCAGAGACAATCAGACTAGTAAATTGGGCTAAGGAACAGAAGTTGGGTATTGGAGAAAAGACATCGGTGCATGTTCTGCAAACAATATTGTGCGGATGTCTCCCCTTTTTAAAAAGTTTAGCACTCGTCAACCTCGGATGTGTATTAAGTATGCATGTAAAGTGGACTGAGTGCTGAAAACCTAAACGTATAAAACTGAATTTGACCAGGAGAGATAGCCGTCAAACATAATTGAATGGCAAGAATCATTATTGCTGAATATGTAATATAGTGAAACAACATGTTTTATATATGCTTCAAATTACAGATTTAAGGGCATTGAAGTAGTAAACAATGGCATAAAAAGGCAAAAAGCAATAAAGAGAAAATACATTTACAATGGTTATCTCTATATTAGTATTACCTACATCAGCCCATTAAAACACCTAGGTAGAGCAGAGAGGACTTAGAGCATGTGGCTTTGCAATACACAGGAGTTTCATCTCAACACTGGGATGATTTTAACAATTAGACCCAAACATACCTCATGCCGCTAGGTAGGGGGTTACCAGAAATAAATGGAATAAAAACTCAAAAATAATGAAAGAGCAGGGCCACAGCACTTCAGGAGCACACGGACAACAACAATATCCCTGGAATCAATATTTTCAACTTGCTCGGCTTGCTATTACAGCACCACCAATTTCTATTTATTGGGGCGGATAAAATTCCTATTGAGAAAGGTGGCTGGAAACTGCAGATGAATCGACCAAAGTCTGCCAAAAGCTCCAGCACTGTGTTTGTTACAGTGAAAATCGGGAGATACCCCATTTGTTTGAGCTCCTCCGCAAAAACCTGTTACACAGTCTAGCCTTGCATAGTGTGCCACTGTCGTTGACTCCCTTGTGAAGAAGAAGAATATGAGCACCATGACAATGGGGAAGTAGAGGATGGTGGTGGCTGATGATCTGCCGCTTGGAGAAGAAGTAGTGCATGTCGTAGACCAACAGGTAGACTGTCACGAAGAGACTGGTCAGGAAGGAGTGCCACCACCAGTGAGTCCTATACAAAACATCACACTCTTTGGGTTCAACTCAATACAATGTTTTGACACTGTAGTGAGGTCTAAGTGCTTGGATCGATGAGCAGAGATAAAATTAGTGCTGTTTTATTTTATTTAACCAGGCTAGTCGGTTAAGAACAAATTGTTATTTACAATGATGGCCTACCAAATGGCAAAAGGCCTCCTGCGGGGACGGGGGCTGGGATTTAAAAATATATATATATAGGACAAAACACACATCAGGACAAGAGAGACAGCACAACACTACATAAAGAGAGACCTAAGACAACAACATAGCATGGCAGCAACACAACAAGGCAACAAGGTTGCAACACAACATGGCAGCAGCACAATATTGTAGCAGTAGAAAACATGGTACAAACATTATTGGGCACAGACAACAGCACAAAGGGCAAGAAGGTAGAGACAACAATACATCAGTGAAGCAGCCACAACTGTCAGTAAGAGTGTCCATGATTGAGTCTTTGAATGAAGAGATGGACATAAAACTGTCCAGTTTTAGTGTTTTTTGTAGCTCGTTCCAGTCGCTATGAGAAATGAGACAGAAACATTTGCATAATTTAGAATGTTTACATAAAACTAAAATAGATTTACTGTTGACACGAAGATTTCTCACTTGGTAGCTAAACATAACGACATTGATAATCTGGCAAACTGGAAATGTTGGAAATCCGTTTTACTAATATTACACAATGCATTTACAGTACATGCAGAGAGTGAGAGCATAGTATTGAGAGAACCCCATCCATGTACAGTGCCTTTGGTAAGTATTAAGACCCCTTGACTTTTTCCACATTTTGTTAGGTTATAGCCTTATTCTAAAATTGATTAAACATTTTTTCCCCTTATCAATCGACATACAATACCCCATAATGACAAAGCAAAAGAGGTTTTTAGACATTTTGGCTAATTGATAAAAAATATAAAACAGAATATTACATTTACATAAGTATTCAGACCCTTTACTCAGTACTTTGTTGAAGCACCTTTGGCAGCAATTACAGCCTCAAGTCTTCTTGGGTATGACACTACAAGCTTGGCACACCTGTATTTGTGGAGTTTCTCCCATTCTTCTCTGCAGATCCTCTCAAGCTCTGTCAAGTTGGATGGGGAGCGTTGCTGCAAGGCTATTTTCAGGTCTCTCCAGAGATGCTCGATCGGGTTCAAGTCCATGCTCTGGCTGGGCCACTCAAGGACATTCAGAGACTTGTCTGAAAGCCACTCCTGTGTTGTCTTGGCTGTGTGCTTAGGGTCGTTTTCCTGTTGGAAGGTGAACCTTCGCCCCACTCTAGAGCAGTTTTCATCAAGGATCTCTCTGTACTTTGCTCTGATCATCTTTGCCTCGATCAAGACTAGTCTCCCAGTCCCTTAAAAACACCCCCACAGCATGATTTTGCCACCACCATGCTTCACCGTAGAGAGGTGCCAGGTTTTCTCCAGACGTGATGGTTGGCATTCAGGCCAAAGAGTTGAATCTTGTTTCTCATGATCTGAGAGTCTTTAGGTTCCTTTTGGCAAACTCCAAGCGGGCTGTCATGTGCTTTTTACTGAGGAGTGGCTTCCGTCTGGCCACTCTACCATAAATGCTTGATTGGTGGAGTGCTGCAGAGATGATTGTCCTTCTGGAAGGTTCTTCTATCTCCACAGAGGAACTCCGGAGATAGGAGAAATCTGATGTTAATCTGATATTATACGTTAGCTAGCTAGTTGATGTTGTTCTAGCTAGCTCACCCAAAGCAGGCTTTTCTCCTCCTCGCTGGTCTGCAGACTACATGATCATGATGTTGTGGCTGTACTGTAACATTTAACGGACACTACAACAACAACTAGCTAGCCATATGAGACAGACATTTTCAGGAAAAGCAGCTCTATAGCAAGCCAATAAAATGAATATCATTGCATTGGTTCGACATTGGCATTTAGCTAGCTCATCTCGCCTGGGTACTAATCTTCCCCTTCCCTTCGTCTTGATTCTGCATGGAGCCAGTGGCGATTTTAGCATGTACATCTTGGTGGGGAAAAATCCCCACCAAAATGTTGATGCATGCCAGCAAAGCCACTACGCAAAACAAAGCAACACTAATCAATACATGAATTGCACTATAACAGTGACAAACAGTGCCCACAAACTGTTAGGGCCTACATAAAGCTGTCCCAACAGCAGAGCTTTCTTTTCAGCACCATGGAGTGAATCCTTACCACCACTACACCTGGCTATCAGCGGAGCCTTGTCTGGCAGTGAAACAGTTTATTCAGCCTCATTTACTGCCTTTTAAAAAAACATAGCTGATATGGCTGACTTGCTTAAACAAATGTGGTTTCTATTGACAATTGAGATGTACAAAATATGGCATAAGTGGGCGATGAGCGGATAAGAGGCAATCCGTAATTTAGATAAAGACATTAATGATCTACCTAGGACGGATGTAGTCAATATAACTATTTGTTCAGCACTTTTGAAATGTACAGTGACAGAATTCAGAACATGGGCCGTACTTACAGTATTCTCCCAGTACACCAAGCCAGAACCGTAGTATAAATAAATGGGGCATATAAGCAGACAATGAAAGCTCTTACAATATTCAATGATTACATTTCTCTAAAACAGGCTATCGGCTACATGTGCACCACCAAGTCAGAACAGTAGGCTAAGTTATGAAGGGGAAAGGGACCAAATTATTAGGGTGAGGCACATGGGCTACTAACAGCTTACTACACAACATACACTTAGTATTACTTTCTTATATACAGTATACATATCTCCTTGGCATATTACATCATTTATGCAGCAGCATACAAGATATTTTGGACTCACCTTGTTGTGCTGTGCTCACTTGAACACAAAGTCTGGCATTCTCTGAATTTATGGTGCTTTCAAGACAGCTGGGAACTCTGAAAAAGGTTGAATCATGACATCAGTGATCTTCAGGTCGTAGGTGTAGAAAGAGGTGCGGGTTCCTGACTTGGAATGCAGAGCTGGAAGACCGTTAAAAAAGTATTTTCCCAGTCAGTTAGCCACTGATTCCTTCCAAACCACTCATTGTTGAATTTGCGATTTCCAACTTGTTGTGTAATGTTTATGTCCAATGGCCGATGAGCACTGATATGTTTTATGTATAATTTATCATCATATGACAAGGAATGAAAAGGATTTGAAGTAGATTGTCGACGTGATTCATGATGATGACTACTTGTCTAGCTTGTTTGCTAAGATTTTGGAAAGTATGATGTTGATATCAGTCCAATCAAAGCTACTGTAGATATAATGTGATTTGACATAATTTTATCTGTGGCCAATGAATTTCAAAACAACCACTCCTTTCGAAACCCCCAATTTTCCTGAGAGATGCACTGCACTGAGAGATGACATATCAGTAGGTGACAAAATAGACCCTGAGTGATGACTGGTCTGAGATATGATGTCGCAGCTGGACCCCTCTCGAGTTCTAGACAGTTACAATTAATATTGCAACAATATGACATGTTGTCAGACTAACCACAAGAAAATAGATGATGGCTCTGTTACAACTACCATTCAGCTTGTGTCTACAAGAAAATCTTGCCGAAAACCGGAAGATTTGGTTACAATTTTAATTGTGGCGTTGCTGAAAAGGAGGAAAAGGTGCAATATGCTACGTTCTTACATGTTGCGGGAGAGGAAGCAATCAAGGTATGCAACACGTTTGAATTTGCTAAAGGCGTGAAAGACAAGATTGCCTAGGTGAAACAGAAATTCAAAAGACTATTGTGAACCCAGGAGGAACCATTCTTACATTTGACACATGTTTTTCATGAGGGCTCAGGGGGCCATCAGAAAGTATTGATGCTTACGTTACTGACTTGAGGAACAAAGCAAAAGACTTGTGTGTTCGGTCAACTGCATGAGTAAGACAGAGAATCGTTTGTGGCATAAAAGATGACCAAGTAAGAAGCAGGCTGTTGAGAGAAGCCTATCTCACATTGGCTTAAGCTATTGATGTGTGTAGTGCCAGTGAAATCACGTCCAGTCAGGTAAAAATGTACACAAGATAAAAAAAAGTTAAACCTGCAAAGAGGTTCAACAAGAACAGAGCAAAGGCAGCTCAAGATTAACAAAAGAAGAGTCACTTTGCCAAAATCTGCAAGTCACAGAGCCAACCAAGGAAAATGCAGGCAGTTGAGCAATTAGGACAGTGACAGTATGTTCCTAGGCACAGTTGAAGTTGAGATGACTGGAAAAATTAAATAAATTGAAGCTGTCACTGCAGATATGGACAATGTCAAAGAGAAATGGACTGAGAAACTGAGAATAAACAACAAAGATGTGCTATTCAAGCTTACACTGGTGCTCAGTGCAACGTAATATCTTCAAAGATCTTCAATTCACTTGGACTGAGAAAGAAATTGAAGAAGTCTACCTGCAAACTCCTTACCTATTCTGCCGACCAGATGTCACCATTGGGTCATAAATCATTAACCTGTGTGTAGAAAGGACAGAGACACATGGTTGAGTTCCAGATTATTGAAAGAGATGCTCCAGCAATTCTCGGGCGAGTTACATGTCAAAAACTAGGCATTGTGAAGAGAATACATGATATCATAGTCAAAGACAATGACATACTGAAAGACTTTGAGGATCTGGTGGCCATCTTGGCTAGATTCATGGGAATGCTACAGTATCTTGCCAAATTCATTCCCAACCTGTCTGAGGTTAGTGCACCACTCAGAAAGCTACCTGAGAGTGAAACTGAATGGCATTGGGAACAAAAACAGAAGAACAGTTTTGATAAACTCAAAAGACCGGCAATAAACGTGCCAACACTGAAGTTCTTTGACATTAGTAAACCCCTACTACTGTGAGTAGATGCCAGTTCATGAAGTACTGTATAGGAGCAGTCACACTCCAAGATGGTAGACCTGTTGCATGTGGTTCTTGGTCACTCACAGACTGTCAAAGTAGATATGCTCAGATTGAGAAGGAACTACTTTCCATAGTCTACGGATGTGAGAAGTTCCATCAGTATGTTTATGGCAGAGAGGTACAAGTTGAGAGTGATCACAAGTCCCTCGAGAGCATTCAAGAAGCTGCTGCATCAAGCTCCTTCAAGGCTGCAGAGGATGTTGCTTCAAGCCAGGCAAAGAAATGCACATAGCAGACGCGTTGAGTAGAGCCTACCTCAACATACAGAATGAAGATCTGCTGGGAGAGGAGTTGGAGGTAAACTGCATAATACCTCAGCTGCCAATCTCAGAGGATAGGCTACAAGTGTTCAGGAAAGCAACAGCAGAAGATCCCGAAATGCAACTGCTGAGAGAAACAACTACAGTATGAGCGGATAGACCAATGAAAAGAGTCCGGTTCCCAAATAAATTCATCCATAATGGACGTTCAAGGAGGAAATCAGCTCCACATCAGGACTGATGTTCAAAGCCGCAAAGCTCATTGTACCAAATCAACTGAGACAAGAAATGCTGAAGAGTTCACAAATCATATCTGGGAACAGTCAAGTACAAAGAAAAAGCAAGAGACATTATATGTTGGCCAGGTATGTCAACACAGATTGAGGACATTGTGTCTCAGTGCACTGTCTGTAACGCCAACAAGAACAGCAACCTGAGAGAGCTATTGATTCCACACACTCCACCAGAAAGACCATGAGCAAAGATCGGCACTGATCTGTTTCACTACCTCGGCTCAGATTATCTCTGTGTCGACCATTACTCCAAATATCCACTGATCACCAAACTGAGGGAAACTACGAGCAGAGGTGTCATCACAGCCATGAAGTCTACATTCACCAGGCAGGGCATAGCATATGTTGTTGTTTCCGAAAATGGTCCACAGTATGAAAGCACCGAGTTCAGATGCTTTGCTGAAAGCTTGGAGTTCGAGCACATAAATTCCAATCCAGGACACGCTCAGTCAAATGGACAATCGGAGAGGACTGTGCAAATGGTCAAGAACCTACTCAAGAAGGTGCAAAGTAGCAACTGTGACACCTACATAGCTCTGCTGGAGTACCACAACACACTACTAGAGGGCATAGGGTTATCACCAGCACAACTACTAATGGGACAACGGCTGAAGTCCAAGTTGCCAACCTCTACCACCCTACTGACTCCTGAAGGTAATGTTCAAATCCAAGACAAGCTGAAGAACAGACAGCTTAAACAGAAAAGCTACTACGATAGACAAACGAGACAACTACCAGACATACACGCAGGAGAAAACGTCAGGATCTAGAGAGGAGATGTGTGGCAACCAGCTGCCGTGCTGAACAGACAAGAGCAGCCAATGTAATTTGTTGTTTGTACGCCGGATGGACAAATATACAGGAGAAACAGAAAGCATCGGCTGAAAACAGGCGAACAAGCGTTTTTACAAACGGAGTCAGAGAGAGACATTAGTGCTGACTCTGGGATCACAAACACTCACGTGGATGATGATGATCAGTCAGCATCTAACAAGATCATAAACCAGCCTGACACACCTCAGAGAGCCACAATCGTGTCAGACAACTAGGTAGAGAGATCAAAGTTCCACTAAAAGACACACAGCACAGACTTACACGTATACAGTTTATGTTCATGTATTGTGTATGCTTAAATATTCCTCATTCCTGATTCCTCATTGCTAGCTGGGGAGCCAGGCCCAGCCAATCAAAATTAGTTTTTCCCCACAAAAGAGCTTTATTACAGACAGAAATACTCCTCAGTTTTATCAGCTGTCCAGGTGACTGGTCTCAGACGATCCCACAGGTGAAGAAGCCGGATGTGGAGGTCTTGGGTTGGCAGTTTACACGTGGTCTGCGGTTGTGTGGCCGATTGAAACTACTGCCAAATTCTCTAAAATCACTTTGGTAGAGAAATTAACATTAAATTCTCTAAGAACAATTCTGGGGAACATTCATGCAGTCAGCATGCCAATTGCATTCTTCCTCAAAACTTGAGACATTGGTGTCATTGTGTTGTGTGACAAAACTGCACAATTTAGACTGGCCTTTTATTGTCCCCAGCACAAGGTGCACCTGTGTAATGATCATGCTGTTTAATCAGCTTCTTGATATGCCACACTCGTCAGGTGGATGGATTATCTTGGCAAAGGTGAAATACTCACTAACAGGGATGCAAACAAATTTGTGCACAAAATGTGAGAAAAATAAGCATTTTGTGCATGTGGAACATTTCTGGGATCTTTTATTTCAGCTCATGAAACATGGGACCAAAACTTTACATGTTGCGTTTATATTTTTGTTCAGTACAGTTGCAATCTTGAAAATAAAAATTCACATATCAACTTACCTGTTTGCAAGTGTTGTTGTATTTATTCACACCACATTATGCAATTGCATTGATTCTCAAATATTTTTTTGCAACTACAGTGCCTTGCAAAATTATTCATCCCCCTCACCGTTTTTCCTATTTTGTTGCATTACAACCTGTCATTTAAATAGATTTTTATTCGCATTTCATGTAATATGTAAATAGTAAATAGTCCAAATTGGTGAATTGAAATGAAAAAAATAAAAATGTAAAAGTGGTGCTTTAATATGTATTCACTCCCTTTGCTATGAAGCCCCTAAATAAGATCTGGTGCAACCAATTACCTTCAGAAATCACATAATTAGTTAAATAAAGCCCACCTGTGTGCAATCTAAGTGGCACATGATCTGTCACATGATCTCAGTATATATACACCTGTTCTGAAAAGTCTCAGAGTCGGCAACACCATTAAGCAAGGAGCACCACCAAGCAAGCGACACCATGAAGACCAAGGAGCTCTCCAAACAGGTCAGGGACAAAGTTGTGGAGAAGTACAGATTAGGGTTGGGTTATAAAAAAATATCAGAAACTTTGAACATAGCACCATTAAATCCATTAATAAAAAATGGAAAGAATATGGCACCACAACAAAGCTGCAAAGAGAGGGCCACCTACCAAAATTCACAGACCAGTCAAGGAAGGCATTAATCAGAGAGGCAACAAAGAGACCAAAGATAACCCTGAAGGAGCTGCAAAGCTCCACAGCGGAGATTGGATTATCTGTCCATCCACTTTAAGCCATACACTCCAAATAGCTGAGCTTCATGGGAAGAGTGGCCAGAAAAAAAAGCCATTGCTTAAAGAAAAAAACAAGCAAACACGATTGGTGTTTGCCAAAAGGCATGTGGGAGACTACCCAAACATATAGAATAAGGTACTTTGGTCAGATGAGA
The DNA here is from genome assembly GCF_045679555.1 of Salvelinus alpinus. Lineage (NCBI taxonomy): Eukaryota > Metazoa > Chordata > Actinopteri > Salmoniformes > Salmonidae > Salvelinus > Salvelinus alpinus. The sequence continues at coordinate 15,010,477 of NC_092110.1, read as the reverse complement.
CTAAAATTTAGCATTTTGGCAATGAAGGAAAACGCTATGTCTGGTGCAAACCCAACACCTCTCATCACCCCGAGAACCCATCCCCACAGTGAAGCATGGTGGTGGCAGCATCATGCTGTGGGGATGTTTTTCCTCAGCAGGGACTGGGAAACTGGTCAGAATTGAAGGAATGATGGATGGCGCTAAATACAGGGAAATTCTCGAGGGAAACCTGTTTCAGTCTTCCAGAGATTTGACACTGGGACCGAGGTTCACCTTCCAGCAGGACAATGACTCTAAGCATACTGCTAAAGCAACACTCGAGTGGTTTAAGGGGAAACATTTAAATGCTTTGGAATAGCCTAGTCAAAGCCCAGACTTAAATCCAATTGAGAATCTGTGGTATGACTTAAAGATTGCTGTACACCAGTGGAACCCATCCAACTTGAAGGAGCTGGAGCAGTTTTGCCTTTAATGGGCAAAAATCCCAGTGGCTAGATGTGCCAAGCTTATAGAGATGTACCCCAAGAGACTTGCCGCTGTAATTGCTGCAAAAGGTGTCTCTACAAAGTATTGATATTGACTTTGGGGGGGGGGGGGGGGTGAATAGTTATGCACGCTCAAGTTCTGTTTCTTTGTCTTATTTCTTGTTTGTTTCTCAAATAAAAAATATTTTGTATCTTCAAAGTGGCAGGCATGTTGTGTAAATCAAATGATACATCCCCCCCAAAAAATCTATTTGAATTCCAGGTTATAAGGCAACAAAATAGGAAAAATGCCAAGGGGGGTGAATACTTTCGCAAGCCACTGGACAAAACTCAGAATTTTGTATTTTATTAGGATCCCCATTAGCTGTTGCAAAAGCAGCAGCTACTCCTCGTGGGGTCCACACAAAACATGAAACATGACATAATACAGAACATCAATAGACAAGAACAGCTCAAGGACATAACTACAGTACATACATTTAAGTATTCAACTTGTTTTTTACATGTGCAAATCATACTTTACTTGCTTGTATAATTAATTAATTATTCTACCTCCATACATTTGTAACAACCTACCTAACCATTCTGAAACTTCTACTCGATCAAACAAGCCCCACTTAGTATATATATATACTATGACATTTTCTGGCACAGTCAACTTATTGTATGTAAACTTCTGACCCACTGGAATTGTGATACAGTGAATTATTGTCACGCCCTGACCATAGTTTGCTGTGTATGTTTCTATGTTTTGTTTGGTCAGGGTGTGATCTGAGTGGGCATTCTATGTTGTTTGTCTAGTTTGTCTATTTCTATGTGTTTGGCCTGATATGGTTCTCAATCAGAGGCAGGTGTTTGTCGTTGTCTCTGATTGGGAGTCATATTTAGGTAGCCTGTTTTGTATTGTGGGTTGTGGGTGATTGTTCCTGTTACTGTGTTCATGTTGTCACTTTACGGGACTGTTTTGTCTTCGTTCGTTTATTCGTTATTTTGTTTGTTTCAAGTATTTCAATTAAAATGGATACTCACCACGCTGCATCTTGGTCCGACATTTCTTACTCCTCGTCAGAGGAGGACGAAGAATTCCGTTACAATTATAAGTGAAACAATCTGTCTGTAAACAATTGTTGGAAAATTTACTTGTCATGCACAAAGTAGATGTCCTAACCGACTTGCCAAAACTATAGTTTGTTAACAAGAAATGTGTGGAGTTGAAAAACGAGTTTTAATGACTCCAACCTAAGTGTATGTAAACTTCCGACTTTAACTGTATATAATAATATATAATAAAATTTGTGGGCAGAACTGAAAAAGCCTGTGCGAGCAAGGAGGCCTACAAACCTGACTCTGTTACACCAGCTCTGTCAGGAGGAATGGGCCAGAAATCACCCAAATTATTGTGGGAAGCTTGTGGAAAGCTACCCGAAACGTTTGAACCAAGTTAAACAATTTTTACCAAATACTAATACTAAGTATTTACCAAATACTGAGTGTATGTAAACTTCTGACCCACTGGGAATGTGATGAAAGAAATAAAAGCTGAAATAAATAATTATTTCTGCTATTATTCTGACATTTCAAATTCTTAAAATAAAGTGGTGATCTTAACTGACCTAAGACAGGGAATTTTTACTAGGATTAAATGTCAGGAATTGTGAAAAACTGAGTTTAAATGTATTTGGCTAACCCTCTTGCTTCGCTTTTTCCTCTCTGCGTTAATGTACCGGATGTTTATACAGAATCGACAGAAACAGCTGAGAGAACAACAACAAAGCGATAATGAACAAAAACAGACTTGAGGGAATAAAATAATTAACATGGAAAAGGACATATTAGCTACAACTAGCTAAAGCCCAAATAATCGAAAAGACTTTGAGCATTAAGACTGGGTTGTGTTTACGGTACAACGTCATGGTTTTCAACTTTCTCAAACGTTAGATGCCATCGACGTCATTTGCTAGATATGGCATTACTGAGTTTGACAAGAAGGCCATGAAAGAGTGTGTGAGTGTGTGTGGTTAGGGCCTGTATGGCAGTTGTCATTGATCTGAGTGTAACGTTAGAGGTGTAATTTAAATTCTCCATCTTATCTTTCAGAGATCAGCAGTAACCCACTCCTTCCCTCTGGTCCTGCAGGTGAGTGTGGGGGCACACGACTCCTTGCCTGCGCCAAATGTGACACCATCCTGACCAACAGCTCGGAACTCACCTCCACCCGCTTCACCAGAGCCACTGGCTGAGTCTTCCTCTTTAACAAGGCACGCCGCCATGACACCAGCCTGCTACTACTGCCAGAGACATGTTTTCATGTTGGTATTTCCACCCCTGGAGTGAAATAGTGCAATGAAAACACCTTTTATGCTCAACACTCAAACTAATAACTTTTATGCCAGGCTCACTATGTTTAGCAAGTGCACTCACATAATTTACACAGAAAGTTACACTACACGTGACCCCTAGAAAACACACTTCTGCAATAGGCAGAAGTAACACACCTAGCAAACACATGTTTATTACCATGTTATGACTGTGTAATAACCTAGCATTATTATTCATTATCTGTTAGATGGTGAACTTGCAGTACAGCCAGGTACAGGATCGCGTGATGCTGACGGGCAGACACATGGTGCGAGACATCAGCTGTAAGAACTGCAACAGCAAGCTGGGCTGGATCTATGAGTTTGCCTCAGAGGACAGCCAGCGCTACAAGGAGGGCACTGGTTAGGGAGAGTGAGGGCTTTGAAGAGCATGTCCCCTCTGACAACTCCTGAGCTGATGCTCGAAATACTCGCTCACGCTCACGCCCTTGCCCTAACCCTGTTCCCCCACACTCCACAGCCTCAAACTCAGCATCCCAGGCCATATCGTCTTGGCTCCACCCTCACCTTTGACCTACAGGTAGCTATGACTTTTTGACCTCTCCTGATTGGTTGGATCTCTTGATGCTGTGTTGGCATCTTCTAAACCCCTCCTCCAAAGACCACCACCTGTCACCTAGAGACATTGATGGGGGCCCGCTTTCACATAGCTATGGACTCCATGCACACTCACAGACAGGATTTTGAACACAACTACAAACACTGCAAGACACACACACTCATATTTACATACGAGACGCTCACATTCATGATTAATAGGGCCGGGACGATACAAGTATCACACGAAAATATGTGCTTTAGCTTGGGAAATAAATCAATGTGACTCTGGATGACAACATAATGTTTGTTTCCACAATTAAGGCTGTTTTCCTAAAGAAGTGAAATTTGCTTCGTGTTTTTTCCCCTTGCCACCATCCTAACGAGTATCGCGATACTGGTATCGTACCGGTCCTAATGATAAGTAGTAGATATGTTCACTCACTCTGGATATGTTGTCAACTTTATAGCTAGAGTCTCTATAACTTCCTCCCAGTGCTGTGTGTACTGTGTTTATCCTCGATCTCTACCATTCTGGATGCTTGTCACCATGCACATCCCCACAAGTCCCTCTGTGTGAGTGAGGAATGCAAGCAGCCTGTTGCCTCTTTGTACATGTGGAGCTGAGCAGGGCAGTAACATGCCCAAAGACTGTTGGCCTGTTGGGCTGGCCTTTACATGAACTGTTGCTCTTCCTCCCAAACTCTGATGATTCCAGCCAATTGGAATGAAGGGAGCGGTGTTTTCAGTCACACTGTATGCTCTGTTTCCAACCCCTGCCCAGGACAATATGCAATAGATTGATTTGACACAATATCAAATCATTATTTCATGTTATAATTTTACTAATGGTTATCATTGTATTTTTATTCTTAGTAATTATTATTCAGATGTTTTTCTTGATATGAGGTTAAAAAAGAAAGAGCAAGATCATCTCTTTTTCCCATTAGTCTGCTTTGGCAATTTTTCCTCTCTAGTGTTGATTTCTGAATAAAGTGTGTATTCTTGCTGAAAGTAAGATTCCAATTGTTGTTTGGTGCAATTTGAGCTTTAGATCACTAGATGGCAACCGAATACAAATTACATACTGTGTGCTGCGATGGTAATCCTATGGACAGTCGGCACGTTCAACAATGGCCAAATTTAAAGGCGAGTTGAGACTGACTGATCTACAAATCCCCAAGCATCATAAATAACTACTCCATTTTATTTGTAGGTAAGTCACAATTTACCCATGATACATCACGTTTTTGATGCTCTCGAACACGGCCAATATCTTTTCAATAGTTTTGTGTAGACTAAAAATAACAGCAACAGCGGAGGGTTAATCACACTGTGTTGGTGCATAGCCTACACAGGAGACACACACTTTGCCACTTTCACCTGTTTTGTCTAAAGAATGTATTTAACTTTTTTTTTTACTCATGTTCAGCACACTTTAAAATACAGGGAATATGCTCTCCATTAGGGGACAGTGGGAATTAACAACAAAAAATGAATAGAAAACAATACCAACTCTCACAACAAACTGATAGTGGATAACTTCAAAGTGGATACAGAGAGGAGTGGAAAGTGTGAGAGAATGGGGACCCCCAGTCAACCCAGATAAGGAGACAAACAGGCATAGCTGTGTGACCAGACAACACAACCACAAGCACTTTTGTGACTCAACACAGGCCACAAAATATCCCCACTAAAGGGGTTTGGTGGTGTGTAAAATTGGCTTATTAAAAAAAGGCAGTGACAAAGCATTCCTAATCCACCCATAAATATTAGAGCTAAGCATGGGGGTTATTTTTAGAGTTGATCCTGTTGGAAGCCATCTTTGTCTGTGGGTGTCATGGATGGTAGAATCAGCAGGGGTCTGGAAACACTCAAGGAAGGAACAGAGTGCTAACCAACACTTACTAGGCAGGCTCTCACACATCTTGATTAACTACAAAGGTTTGGCAGGATAGAATAGGTGGTCCATTTTGTTAGAACTAGGTGGGGTAGTGTACTTGTAAGGTGCTGCATCTCAGCTGATTGAACTAAAGAGGATACGGGTCAGGAGGTTAAAAGAGGGTGGATTAAAAGATCAACATGATTAGGTCTGGTACTCAACAACTCCACCAATAGTCAAGGTAGAAAAAAACAGAAAGATCAACAAACAAGTTTCTGGTCCCCAATATGCATTGTATTGGGGATTCTTTTCCCTAGCTGTGTTGTCCCCCCATGCAGTCACACCCACCCTAAGCCATACTTAGATCTCTTTCAGTAGACTTGGCCATCGAAGTCATCTTAGGTTAATTACACTTCCTATTACTCTGCACGCAATATAATATAAGTTAATACACTGGGAACTGTATATGTTGGGAAGCACCGTTCATGTATACAGTGGCAAGAAAAAGTATGTGAAACCTTTGGAAATACCTGGACTTCTGTATAAATTGGTCATAAAGTTTGATCTGATCTTCATCTAGGTCACAACAGTAGACACAGTCTGCTTAAACTAACAACACACAATTATACGTTTTCATGTCTTCATTGAACACATTATGTAAACATTCACAGTGCAGGGTGGGAAAAGTATGTGAACCCTTGGATTTAATAACTGGTTGACCCTCCTTTGGCAGCAATAATCTCAACCAAACGATTTCTGTAGTTGCGGATCAGACCTGCACAACGGCCAGGAGGAATTTTGGACAATTCCTCTTTACAAAACGGTTTCAGTTCAGCAATATTCTTGGGATGTCTGGTGTGAACTGCTCTCGAGGTCATGCCACAGCATCTCAATCGGGTTGAGGTCAGGACTCTGACTGGGCCACTCCAGAAAATGTATTTTCTTCTGTTGAAGCCTTTCTGTTGTTGATTTACTTTTGTGTTTGGGTCATTGTCCTGTTGCATGACCCAACTTCTGTTGAGCTTCAATTGGCAGACAGATAGCCTAACATTCTCCTGCAAAATGTCTTGATAAACTTGAGAATTCCTTTTTCCGTCAATGAGAGTAAGCTGTCTTGGCCATGAGGCAGCAAAGCAGCCCCAAACCATGATGCTCCCTTCCACCATACATTACAGTTGGGATGAGGTTTTGATGTTGGTGTGCTGTGACTTTTTTTCTCCAGTGTTGTGTTCCTTTCAAAAAACTGTCCACAGAATATTTTGCCAGCAGCGCTGTGGAACATCCGGGTGCACTTTTGCAAACTTCAGACATGCAGCAATGTTTTTTTTGGACAGCAGTGGCTTCTTCCGTGGTGTCCTCCCATGAACACCATTCTTGTTTAGTGTTTTATGTATCGTAGACTCGTCAAACGAGAGGTTAGCATGTTCCAAAGATTTCTGTAAGTCTAGCTGACACTCTAGGATTATTCTTAACCTCATTGAGCATTCTGCGCTGTGCTCTTGCAGTCATCTTTGCAGGACGGCCACTCCTAGGGAAAAGCAACAGTGCTGAACTTTCTCCATTTATAAACCATTTGTCTTACTGTGGACTGATGAACATCAAGGCTTTTAGAGATACTTTTGTAACCCTTTCCAGCTTTATGCAAGTCAAGAATTCTTAATCTTAGGTCTTCTGAGATCTCTTTTGTTTGATGCATGGTTCACATCAGGCAATGCTTCTTGTGAATAGCAAACTCACATTTTGTGAGTGTTTTTTATAGGGCAAGGCAGCTCTAACCAACATCCCCAAACTCATCTCATTGATTTGATTGGACTCCAGGTTAACTGACTCCAATTAGCTTTTGGAGAAGTCATTAGCCTAGGTGTTCACATACTTTCCCCAACCTACACTGTGATTGTTTAAATGATGTATTCAATATAGGACAAACTGACAGAATAATTCAACCCATATCCATAATTGCCCTGTGATTAATAGTCCCTGGGGTGACTATTTTAAAAAGTCCTGTGTAAACCTGGTGTCTATACCTGCATTTTCCCAAAGATGTCAGCATCACTCCCTCTCAACCACCAGTATTAATGAGCTGGGATTTAAAATCAGAGCAGACTCATGCTTGGAGACAAAGCTCATAGACCCAACCGACGTGCACATGCACACACACACACAAACTGGCATCATTCCGTTAGCAGTAGAGAAAATAATAGCGTACTTTCCATTGACATCATTCTGCATCACGTTGCTAGGGAATGGTGGAGTCAACATTAGTTGCCACAGCAACACCGCTTCACCTTCAAATCTCTTGCCCTCTGTCTGTCGGCACTGCAGCAAACTGCGGTGGTGTGTGTATTTATATATACGGTCTTGTGTAACATGAGCGTGTAGGGTCTTGTTGATTCATTCACTGCAATGTTTAGTAAGAACGCTCCAGGAGTCCACAACTATGAGATTCTAAAGGTTGTGCAGGTTGGCAAAATTAGAACAATTTTGTATGCACATTTTAAAAGTTAGGTTGAATATCTGGACCACTCACAGTGGTGAGCTGACAATGTTGGGTCAGCATCCAGGCAGCAAACCAGTGAAGAAATAATTTGACATTACACATTTCTTAGAGTCACGCAGAGCAGGGCATCTGCATGGGTTGAAATTATATTTTTATTGAACAGCGTGATAACTGATAACAGTGGCCAGTAAAGATTTACCTGAGGACAGTGATTGTAAAGGAGTCCAGCATCAGCAGTTGAGCCTTATGGACAAGAACAAAAACAGAAAACACAACAGAGAATTTTGAGCAACCAAGAAAGCTAGAAATAGGGAAACAAAGACAACAGATGAGAAAGATGGGAGAATTGTGGAAATTCTAGCTGGTTCAAAGATTCTAGTAATAGAGATGATTAGTAATTTGGTAAACCATTGACATGCTGATGAGAATTGTTAACACAGCCTAATCACAGTAACCAGCCCCTACATTTGAACAGGGCCTCGTATTTCAAGAAACAAAAACAGACAACCATCTATGACTTGGTACGTAGGACACTTCTCTTACAAAAATGATCATTTGACCTGCAGCATTGAGGTGGTCGGTAGATCAAACAGTGCACAGTGTCATTGATAAAAACGGTTCTGGATTGTGCGAGAAACCGTTCAACTCTATATATGGCAAGGTTAGAAGTGGCATTGAGAGCAGTGGCTAGGTACTAGTGGACAGAGCACTGCCCAATCTGATGCTCTCATTTAAATATGTTTTTTCCCCCTGGCACAACCAGTAGAGCTTTCTCAGTTGTCATTCGCTAAATTGAGTTTAGCAGACCGAGAACATTGATGCCAGTTCCCCAGGGAGAGAGAGGTGGGCATGAGGCTTTTTTGGATTAGGGTGACTTCAAGACCAGTTTTCCACTCCAAGTCTGGTCCTCTGTGGATGCTGTGGTGTGGTGTTGCCCAATGACATTCTTCGACCCTCTTTCGGTTGGTTCCGAAAAAGAGCAGAAAACTAAGCTGATTTTGTATGTGCTCAGTCACAGATCTCAAATCCTAAATCGTCACCCATTCCATCCAGAGTGCACGATAGTCTTGCTGCAGTCCGCAGCACCTTTGTCAGCAACGCGTGGTGAAAATGCCCTGCCCAGTTTTGGCAGATTACTACATTCTGTTTGGTTCCTTCTTATATCACATGGCCAATTCTTGCCTTTGGATTTCCTCCTGCAAAAGCAATTTTTTCCAGCATGCATACAAAAATCATCAGGTTTATCAAGAGTTAAACAATGAAAACAGCTTAACTTATAAAGGCTTAAAGCTGCAATATGTAACTTTTTGGGCAACCTGACCAAATTCACATAGAAATGTGAGTTATAGATCTGTCTTTATCATTGAAAGCAAGTCTAAGAAGCAGTAGATCTGTTCTATATGCACTATTTCTATGCTTCCCATTAAGTTTTGTTTTTGCATCTTTTACTTTCGGTTTTGTACACCAGCTTCAAAACAGCTGAAAATACAATATTTTTGGTTATTGAAAATATATTTCACTGCAGTTCAGATGGTACAATGATATGCTACACTATACATTGCTTTGTCACAAACTGAAATTTGGCAAACTATTAGAATTTTAGCAACCAGGGAATGGCAAAGCAATTTCTGCATATTGCACCTTTAATGTAAATGGCATGACAGTGACCTTAATGTCTTAAGAGTGTTCAGATTCAACGCCAGTAAACAATTCTACACTAAGTGTATAACTGACTCATCGCTTGGACAGATAACATTCATTTCTACCGGTAATCATTTTTTGTTGGCTAATGATTGCTTGCGGAAAACAGTGATTCATTTGGCTAGACTAACGGATAACCTACATTGGCTAAACACAGAACAATAACGGTTAAAATATGGACTAAAATAATCACAGCATACACACATCTAATGTATGAGTGCTATGTATATGGCTCTGTTCCATCACTTAAAATAAATAAATACATAACCAAGGAAACACGCAAAACAATAATAAAATCAATTTAAAACACATGGCTAAGACATTATATTCTGTATATGAAACCCATACACATGTATGGACACTGGTTCTAGCACGATACGAAATATAAACATAAGAACAAAAAGGATGACCAATGATAGTCCTCTTAATTGTAGACAGCAAAGGTGCTAGACAGTCAGACACATGAAGGTTTTACAGCATAATGGCTGTGATGAGCTACTATGACTCCAGCAAGCCAGCAAGAAGAACAACATTCATTCTTTCCTGTGTTTTTTTTCTGCATCCTCAGCCCTGAGGTTAGCTCACCCTAGAAGCCATGCACATTGCCTGCCGGTTCACCCTTTACTCCCTGTGAAGCGAGGGAGATTGCCCATGACCCTCCAGCATATGCACCAAGCCCAACTGTGGACTCAGGCCTAGCATCCCCACTGAACACTGCAGAAACGTTAGCCTCCTGCCATCCCTTCCTCATCACTCCTTCTTCCCGTCCACCATCTTTTCCTTCTCGTCCCCAGTCACAGACTTCCAGTAGCGATGACAGGCCAGCTCCAGTAGTTCTAGCCCTCCTATCAGCTTCTGCTGGCCGAAGTAGACGCCCATCATCACTAAGAAGTACAGACGGAGCGGGGCCCAGAGCCAGAGGCCTGCGAAGGACAAGGCTATGAAAGAGCTCCAGTAGAACAGAGATGCTGCCTTGATCAGAGCCACGCGGAGCTCCGTCTTACAAGGGGGCACGCGGCACATGCCCTCCCTGTCGAATCCCCGGGGCTCAGCGGCGTAGAAGTCCCTCAGGCGTACCTCCTTCTCTGCCCAGCGCTCCTGAGTCCAGGCCTGCAGGGCGGAAGGGGATGTGGGCAGGGCCGAGGCCTCGTAGCGGCGCACATGGAAGTGGATCTCCCGGGGGAACTGCCCCAGGATCAGGTGGCGCTCCGTCTGAGGGATGTTCTTGGGGTAGGCCACTGTGATGTCATGGACGGCATCCAGGTTGTCTCCTGTAAAGGAGGGGAGGTATGCATGACCGACGTGCATCTTTATTTTAACCGTGGGGTTTGTGTAGATGCTGATGCAGAAGATCCATATCCTTGAGTCAAATGTAACTAACTAAGTATATTGCGGACATGCTTGCCTCCCACACTAAATAAGCCTGCAGCCCCACTCCCATACCACACAATGAGCCGGGACCTGAGTGAAATATCAGCCTGGGAGGATGACACGACACCTGCCAGCCCTGAGCTCCCACCGACTCCCTACTGTACTGTATGAGAGTCAGTGGATATAAATAGGCCAGGGGCACAGCGCACTCAGACAAAGACCACCTAGATAACATGTCAATCACCAGAGGTGAGGGAACAGGGCTAAGTCCGATGACATCACTGTGGTTCAGAACACCTGCTTGGTGAGTTAGTGCCCAGCTAAGCGCCGCAGGCGGCGGTATTTAAGACTGATGGAAGGCTGCCAGGATTAGCTCACAGGGCAATATGAGATGCCTTGGGGTGCTGTAATGTGTCACAGTGTTGATGAAGTACTAGTCTGAGATTCCTAAAGAAAAACAGGTAACACTGATGTAGCTTGTTATAATTCCTTCACGCTTGAGTCATTTGACATAGGCTAACTGTTGTCATAACAAGTGATGACAGATGATTACAATACAAACAGCCAGTAAAACACCCTTGGTTTCACTTTACTATATGTTACAGCAACATGGGTAAAAAATGACAGTAAATATAGAAAAAGTTAACCCCTGACCTTTGCGGAGAGTGTCCACGATGAAGGTGAATCCAGTGGTGCGGGGGTGCAGCACATACTCAAACTTAGGCAGGCCGTTCTTTTCCGCAAAGTCATCACTTCTTGCTCTAGTGTAGTCTGCAGGAGAGCGAGAAAAACAGAAAATGAGAAGTAGGCTCAATAATATTGTTAGCATCTAGGATAATTGACTGTCATAAATTACATTTCTTGGATAGGGTTTAGCACACTACTGTAAAAGTGAGAGAACATTGGTCATATACCAAACATCACCAATTATGTAGTGTTGTCGCTTGTCATGATGTGTGTTTTGTCCTATATTTATATTTTTAATCCCAGCCCCCTTCCCCGAAGGAGGCCTTTTGCCAGGCCGTTATTGTAAATAAGAATTTGCCCTGGTTGGCTAAGTGACTGTTGTCACTGAAAGCTGTTACCGGTGAGGTCAGTGCCCTCAGGGAAGAGGAGGAGCTGCAGGGGCTCTCTGATGTCACAGAAGTACTCTAGCATGTTCTCCATGTGGCTGCGGTCCTCCTCCCACCGACGCTTGATGAAGATGAAGCAGGCCACCTGCATGGCCCAGCCTGACGCAAATTAACCAGATTAATGCCATTTAGCACTCTTTTATCCAAAGCAACTTACAGTCGTGTGTATACATTTTTTTCACTGTGTAACCCATGCTGAGTTGTATATGTGTTGCCTACACCCACCGAAGCCTGGCACAACTTTGAGGGCGGCCTTGAGGCAGATTTTCTCCAGTCGCAGGTAGCTGTACCTCAGCAGGCAACACCACAGGAACATCCAGTCGAGACGCGTCCGGTGGTTCATGATGATCACACTGCGCTCCCCTGGGATGAAGCCATCACCCGTGATCACCACCTTCACCCCAAACACCAGCTCCAGCAGGGCCTGCACAGGGGTAGGGAGGGGGCGGGAGGTACGGAGGAACAGGAAGACTCATTTAATTTGGTTCCAAAACACAGACACCAAGAATAGTACAAAACAAAGTCAGTGAGAGATCAAAGAACAAACATCAAGACAAGAGATCAAAGAATGTTAGGTCAAAACCAAAAAGGTGAAACAGTTAACCACAGTTGTCAAACAAAGGTGATAAGAGACACAAGTGGATGCAGACATAAGGAACACAGAGAGACAGATAAGGGGTAAGATGACTCACCACGGGCAGGGTGAGCCAGGTGGCCACAATACGGTCTGTGATCCAGCGGTACCAGGAGGGTGACACCAGCATTAGAGGTAGCACAGGGCCCAGCATGAAGATGCTGCCAAAGAAACTGCCCAGAAACAGGGTCACCACAAAGTACAGCCCACGCACAGACACCGCCATACCTGGGAAGGAGAGAGATGACTTCATATTTATATTTGGACTCTCCTTATGCATCAGTGAAGACAACTTGTTAGTTCACTACAGTATTAAACTGATCATGAAGGAGATACGTAGGATAAACACTTCCAGAGTAGGCTAATCAATTCTGCCAAAATCCTATGTTGATGTGGAACTACAAGTTTGGGCGTACTGAGGAAGGATTGGATTAATCATGAACCAGTCTAACGTAAGACAAAATGGAGTTATGTCCTCATCAATAGCAAACCCTCATGTTCTGTGGATCTTCCTACATTTCCACACAAACAGTGGAAAAACCAAGGAAGACATTCCTATTGTGGAATGTAAATAGGGGTCGGAGCCAGGGGTTTCTTACTGCTAAAATGCTGTGATCAGGGAACTGGATTTTATGCAGCTCGCCGACAACCTCATCTTAGACCTGAATATTTCACATTTTCACTGAATAGCCTAAATATATTTGCATATAAACCAGCCTACTAGAGTTGTGTCTTTTGTTGGATCATGCTTGTGAGAATGATGTTATCTGGAGCCCACTCAATACTGGCATCATATTCCACTTTCTTTTAAAAGCTACTGCTGTTTTACAGTCGGTGGTCTTTATTATAAAATCAGTATAACATAACAGACATACTGTAACATAAACATGCAGAAATTCAAAACCCAGTAATGAGACTGACGGAAAATCTCCAGATGATATCTAGTCTTGCCCCTTTACTTACTTACTTACTTACTTTATTGTCCCCATGGGGAAATTTTGTTGCAGTGTCATGTACACATTTAAAGTGGCGTTAAATACAAAACAAGATTGACAATACAACTTTCAATAACAGTCACGCACCAATAAATAAAATAAAATTTTAAATTTAAAAAAGAAGAAAAGACTAGCCTGCTGGCCTTACGGGGTCAATGGGAACATTTGCCCGAGCTATTTAAGAGGGATATCACACCTGGCACAAATGATTGTCTCGTTCTATTTTTCCTGCTGAGGGGTGCCCTATACCTGCGCCCAGAGGGGAGTAATTCAAAGTCCAGGTACTTTGTCTACTAGTGTTGATAGAAATCAGTTGCTGAGTGGAGTGTATCAGATTTAGGTTTATGGGGCATCTACTTTGTGCATGACAAGTAATTTTTCCAACAATTGTTTACAGATTATTTCACTGTATCACAATTCCAGTGGGTCAGAAATGTACATACACTAAGTTGACTGTGCCTTTAAACAGCTTGGAAAATTCCAGAAAATGATGTCATGGCTTTAGAAGCTTCTGATAGGCTAATTGACATCATTTGAGTCAATTGGAGGTGTACCTGTGGATGTATTTCAAGGCCTACCTTCAAACTCAGTGCCTCTGCTTGACATCAAGGGAAAATCAAAAGAAATCAGCCAAGACCTCAGAAAAAAGATTGTAGACCTCCACAAGTCTGGTTCTTCCTTGGGAGCAATTTCCAAAACGCCTGAAGGTACTACGTTCATCTGTACAAACAATAGTACGCAAGTATAAACACCATGGGACCACGCAGCCGTCATACCGCTCAGGAAGGAGATGCGTTCTGTCTCCTAGAGATGAACGTACTTTGGTGCGAAAAGTGCAAATCAATCTCAGAACAACAGCAAAGAACTTTGTGAAGATGCTGGAGAAAACACGCAGAAATGTATCTATATCCACAGTAAAAGGAGTCCTATAGCGACATAACCTGAAAGGCCGCTCAGCAAGGAAGAAGCCACTGCTCCAAAACCACCATAAAAAAAGCCCACTACACTGCTGCTACTCACTGTTTATTATCTATTCATAGTCACGTTACCCCTAGTTACATGTAAAAATGACCTCAACTAACCTGTACCCCCACACATTGACTCTGTACCAGTACCCGCTGTATATAGCCTCATGATTGTTATTTTATTGTCTAACTTCATTTATTTATTTAGTAAATATTTTATTAACTCTATTTTCTCAAAACTGCATTGTTGGTTAAGGGCTTATAAGTAAGCATTTTACAGTAAGGTGTTGTACACCTGTTGTATTCAGCACGTGACAAATAATTTTATTTGAAACCCAACAGGTGGGACAAACTTTCCCAGAACTACTGTTAGTGTCAGCTACTGGCCTAAAAATTGGGATGCTACGCATGTGCTTTGGATAAAAGTATAAGCCTCTGCTCGACCAAGCAGGTGTTTCACCTCTGGTTCACGCTCCTCCACCTCAATTACCGCTGTTATTGCACAAGTCTCCCAGTCCCAACCCCCCTCTTGTCATTACCACCATGCATAGCAACAGCATGACACAGCAGCTCTCACAGCAGCAGCATGCAAAGTGGATGATAGACTGGTGCACTAACAACTCAGGTGTGTGTCATACAAAGCCAGGATTGGGGTTTAAAAGTTGTTTTTTAACATGAAGCGTGGCAGAGGTGAGGAACACCCTGGCTCAGCACAATTACACCTCCCCTGTTACTGCTCTCTCCCACAACTTACTCCCAACACACACGCTTAAGAGCACACACAGGAAGTGGGGAGGACACACCTTTAGGGTCCTCTGAGGATGAGAGGTGAAAAGTGGAGTATTTCTGTCTGCGCCACTTGGGTCTAAGGCACTGCATCTCAAATGGTAGAGGAGTCACTAGACACACCCTGGTTCGAATCAAGGCTGTAACACAACCAGCCGTGATTGGGAGTCCCATAGGGCGGCGCACAATTGGCCCAGCGTCGTCCGGGTTTGGTCAGTGTACGCCGTCATTGTAAATAAGAATTTGTTTTTAACTGACTTGCCTAGTTAAATAAAGGTTCAATTTAAAGGCACTTTTGTGGTGGGGGGGGGAAACTGATTGGCTGCGTCCCTGCCCAATCATGTGAAATCCATAGATTAGGGCCTAATTACATTTATTTCAATCGACTGATTTGCTTATTCAGCAACAACAAAAAATTACATATCCAGTAGCTCTCCTGGAGATATTATGCTGTAACAGACTAACCAAAAAGTCTTATAAAATAATTCCCTCATTCAGTGATTCAGGTATCAAATGTCTATACTTCGAAGCAAGGTAGCTAAGCGGGAGGGCTTGAGACTGACTTTTTCCAGTGCCAAGTAACACATGAAAGAAGTCAGCTATTTCATTTAGCATGTTCAGGGAATGCACAATGGACATTTATGTCAAAATAGGATCCTGATACCTTGAGAGATTAATTTGCCTGCATGTTTTTTCTACATATTGGCCTAGGCTATTTTACACATAATTTACCACCAGAGGAAGTGGGAACTCAAAACACATTAGCTAGATTGCAAACTCTGAATATGATATTGTTGCTATTTAGCCATGGAATTGATCTAACAGTAAACTGTAATGTCCTGCAAAAGCATCCCTTTTGTAGGCCAATATAGGCTATTTGTGGTATTCACCGCAAATGCCCTCTGCTCTCCTTTGGCGCTTCATCTCAATTACATTCTCTGTTTGTGGTGCTATTTCCTCTATATTGACAGTTAAGAAATAATTGTTATACTCACATAAAGCAGAGACTCAACTCCAACAGTTTTAAAAACTTTCGCTCACTGTCAGTATGCTTGCTTTACTCAGTGTGCAAAAGGGGGGAGCAGGAGTGAAGCGAAAAAGGGACAAGGCATACACTTTCATTGCAGGAAATGATTTGCCTAGTTAAATAAAAGGTTAAATAAACTATTTAAAAAATACAAATTCTGCACATTACTGTTGGCCAAAATGTTTTTTAAACCCCAAAATCAGCAGGAACATTGTGTCACCTAATCACCGATGTCAGCAAAATTGCATTGGTAAGAGGAAGGCAACGTCAGAAATTTTTGGTTTATTGTCCCAGCTCTAGTTCAGTGTTTTTCCTAGACTTTTTTCAGCAGCTGTGGCAAACTTAGCGTGGGGCACGGCTTTAGAGGACGCAGAGAGAAAATGTTGCCGTTTTGAATTGACATTTTCTGCAATTCTACATGTTTTGACATGGGTGAAAATAAAATTTCACAGTTACGCTTCCCAATCCACATTAACGGGGCCGCAGTGGAGAAGGTGAAAAGCTCATCAGTGTGCACGTCACTGACAATCTGAAATGGTCCACCCACACAGACAGTGTGTGTGGTGTAGGTGAAACAGCGCCTCTTCAACCTCAGGAGGATGAAGAAATTTGTTTGGGCCCATAAGACCCTCAAACTTTCACAGATGCACCATTGAGAGCATCTGGTCCTGCTGTATCACCGCCTGGTACATCAACTGCACCGCCTACAACCGTAGGGCTCTCCAGAGGGTGGTACGGTCTGTCCAACACGTCACCGGGGGCTCACTGCCTGCATCTACAGCACCCGGTGTCACAGGAAGGCCAAGAAGGTCATCAAGGACCTCAGCCATGGCCTGTTCAACCTGCTACCATCAAGAAGGCGAGGTAAGTACAGGTGCATCAAAGCTGGTCCCGAGAGACTGTAAAACAGCTTATATGTCAAGGCCATCAGTCTGTTAAAGAGACACCACTAGCCAGCCCCTGCCCAGTACAATGCCATGAACTTTAGGTCACTGTCACTAGACGGCTACCACCCGGTTACTCTTCCATGTACCTTAGAGGCTGCTGCCCTATGTACGTAGTCATGGAACACTGGTCACTTAAAATAAATGTTTACATACTGTTTTACCCACTTGATGGACCCGACAGAGGGCTGCCTCGCTTCTAGTCCTTACAAGCATTTCGCTACACTCGCAAATAACATCTGCTAACCATGTGTATGTGACCAATAAAATTAGATTTGACTTCATATGTACAGTGCATTTGGAAAGTATTCAGACCAATTGACATCATGCTGTGGGTTTGTTTTTCAGCAGCAGGGACTGGGAGACTAGTCAGGATCGAGGGAACGATGAACGGAGCAAAATACAGAAAGTTCCTTGAGAAAAACCTGCTCAGGACCTCAGACTGGGGTGACGGTTCACCTTCCAACAGGACAACAACCCTAAGCACACGGCCAAGACAACACAGGAGTGGCTTTGGGACAAGGCTCTGAAAGTGGCCTAGCCAGAGCCCGGACTTGAACCCGATCGAACATCTCTGGAGAAACCTGAAAATAGCTGTGCATCCAACCTGACAGAGCTTGAAGGGATCTGCAGAGAAGAATCGCTGCCAAAAGGAGCTTTAACAAAGTACTGAGTAAAGGGCTTGAATACTTATGTGAATTTCATATCAGTTACGTTTTTAATAAATGTGCAAACATTTTTCTTTTGCTTTGTCATTATGGGGTATTGTGTTGAGGGGGGGAAATTATCATTTTTAGAAAAGGCTAAAGTAACAAAATGTGGAAAAGTGAAGGAGTCTGATTGCTTTCCAAATGCACTGTATATTTATACTCCGGACTCTAACATTGCTCAACCTAATATTTATTAATTCCATTCTTTTGTTTTTAACATGTGTCTATTGTAGCACTGTTGGAGCTAGAACACACAAGCATTTCGCTACACCCTCAATAACATCTAAATGTGTGTATGCAACCAATAAAATGTGAGTTAAATCAAATTTCCTACAATACTACACATTTTGCCATGGGTGGAGAAAACATTTTACAGTTTTAAAAAGAGAGTGCCTTTAAAAAGCAATGAATCCCTTTGAAAACGGCCTATTGAAAACAGTTATTCTAGTGTCGACATTGACTACAAAGTGTAAATAGGTTCATTTTGTCTGAAATGGAGTTTGGCACATCCGTGCGTCACAACAGGTAAAGGAAGGTTGGGTTTTGATTTGACGATGTCCATTTGCCCACTAACATTGGGTGAACAGCTGCAGTGATTGCACTCTATCCAATAGCATAGACAATGAGACAGACCTGCCCAGCAGCTCAGACTTTGTTTACATAAGACAACACTTTTTTTTTTTTTTTTTACTTGAGAAATACAGCACCAAACACCTTAGTTAGATGTAAAATTGCACAACTAAAACATCCTCAGCAAAAATAAACATTTATTAGATGTCTTGAGTCATCTTGGTTTCATTCTGGGGATTTTGAGGAAGTGAAATAGGCTTCAGTGTCTCATGGGGGACAAATATAATTAATATAATAAACCAAAAGCAGAATCGGTCAGGAAACACACCAAGACTGAAATATGGTTTTTCTAATGAGCAACAAAATAACATAGTGTTCAGCTCTTTAATGCTAGTTTCCTGTAATTCTACACATTGTCATCAGAGTGACTCAAACGTTTTCACAAAAATTAAAAATGGGGACCCCATGCCATGACATTTTTGGAATATTAGATTCTACTTGACTGTCTAGTTTTTATTTTTGTGATTGTTAGTTCAAAGACTATGTTATTAAAAAATATATTGCTCCATAAAATGTTATACATACTTTATCTGATTTTAGTCATTAAAAAAAATACATAGGGGAAACACTAGTTAGACAATACTATCAAATTGTATAGGCTACCTACCCTGGTTTTAAGGCCTTTTAAAATCTGATAAAAAGGTCAGTCTTAAAATAAAGGACCTGAAGACAACCTGTAATAAAATCATAAGATGAGGTTTGATGAAATGTTTATTCAAATCACCATAGCAATGTCCACAGAGCATTGCCTAAAATATGATCTTGCCTAACTGCAATGCAGAATATTTGCTGTTAGTCTGACCCTGCATACTCTGGCAATGGTATTGCATTCCAGTCTGAGTCTAGACCAGATATCACCATAGAGCAAATGGAAATGAGAGCTCAACCATGTCTTGCCCATTCTTGGTTCTCTGCTCTCTAAACCATAGCCTAAGTAATTACATTTAATTTCTTCCATTTTAGTAATTTGGCATACTTCTATTCAGAGCGACTTATAGTAGTGAGTGCATACATTTTTCGTACTGGTCCCGTGGGAATCGAACTGTGGCATTGCAAGTGCCATGCTCTACCAACTGAGCCACAGGGGCCCCTAACTGAACTAGTGAGTTAGTCTAGCTGAACAGTTGCAGTGGAAAAACAGAGGACTTCTACCCCTGGGTTCCATCACCACTATGCTCACAGCTAATTGCTGCAGTCTGATGAGCTGTGCAGTTTGCAGGGAGTGAAGGGTTAGTCAGTGGGGGGAGAAAAAAAAACCACTTTAATGACTTGTTTCCATTGGATCTCCGATAAAGGTCAGGGAGAGTGAAAGGCTTAGTTGTGCTAATGATCAATACACAGCAGGAATCAACATACAGGGCTGCCCGCTGGCCCGGGGAGGTTTTGGAAACCCTCCAGGGCCTGGTTTCCCGATAGCAATGGAATTTAGGCTTACGAGTGTTTTAAAGATGCATCTTTCCTACAACCGTCAAAGATGTAACATGAATCCCAGAACACCACCTAAAGAGAACGTTCTCTCATTGCGTCGTTGAGGCATGTGTCGATACTGATTGAATCAAAAAGGCAGGACTGCCCTTGGGTCAGCTTTCTCCATTCAAAAATCTTACATTAACAGAATTATTCCACAATACTGACAACGAATTAGCTCCTAGAGATATATGATCAAATATGGTTACAAATACCGAGGTGGCTTATTCTAATGCTTACTAGGGTTGCAAAGGGTCAATTTTTTGGGGGAATTTTGCTAAATTCATTAAAAAAAATTGCTTATAACAGTGAACCTTTTTTTGTGGTATAAGAATAATGCAATTCTAGGTCTTGTGGCATATTTTGGTTAAACTGTCCCCAAGTCAATGGAATTGCAACCCTCTGCATGCACAGTGCATTCTTCCATCACATGTACAGCTGATTCTCAAGATCTCGCACACTAATGAGATGCTATTGAGCCCACACTACTACACTGTCTGAGCCAAGGACTTCATTCTTTCTGTAAGTTTTGATTACAATACTGGGTGGGGTGAATATATTTTATATGACATACATGATTTTTTGTTAACTAGTAAATAGTAGCCTACTGCAAAGTGTGTTAAATCATTTCCAACTTGTTAACAATTTCTGCTAGTTAGTTTTTGCTACCATGTGGGTTTTAGCTTGCTTGAGCCTGCTAACTGAGGAGTGTTAATTCACCTGTTTCCATACACGTTTCATTTTAAAACATCTAACTACCTAACTGTTTACCTTTACATGGAATTGTATTAGGTTTTTCCCCCTACATTTCCCCCCAATCTTTACAGGAAAATGCCACGGGTAATATCTGATGTGTGGAGAGATTTCATTGCAGCTAATGTAGAACGAAAAGCGGTGTACATTTGCAAATACTGTGCCAAATCATATGTGAAGAATGCAACAAAGATGCAGAATCTGGCCAAGTGCATAAAGTTCCCTCAGCGCTCACAACCTGTGACAAAAGTCCCTCTTCTTCTATTCGAGGTGAAAATTATGAATCAGACACCTTATCGATAGCAACAGTTCATGGTCCTCCTGGAATTAGACGTTTTTTTGACTCAATGGAGGAACGTAGTCAGAGAAATGCTGATTAATGTCTTGCTTGAGCTGTGTACGCAAATGGTTCACCTCTGATGCTCACAGGCAATGTTTATTGGAAGAGATTTCTGAATGTTCTTTGCCCTGCATACATCCCTCCAACCAGACATGCTTTATCTACTAATTTGCTGGATGCAGAGTTCAACAGAATTCAAGTGAAGGTCAAGCAAATCATAGAGAAAGCAGACTGTATTGCAGTCATCTCTGATGGGTGGTCGAATGTTTGTGGGCAAGGAATAATTAACTACATCATCTCCACCCTCAACCACTATTCTACAAGAGCACAGACAAGGGACAACAGACACACCGGTCTGTACATTGCAGATGAGCTGAAGGCAGCCATCAATGACCTTGGGCCACAGAAGGTATTTGCACTGTTGACAGACAATGCTGTGAACATGCAGGCTGCTTGGTCTAAAGTGGAGGAGTCCTACCCTCACATCACACCCATTGGCTGTGCTGCTCATGCATTGAATCTGCTCCTCAACGACATCATGGCACTGAAAACAATGGATACACTACAAGAGCCAATGAAATGGTTAGGTATGTGAAGGGTCCTCAAGTTATTGCAGCAATCTACCTCACCAAGCAAAGTGAGCAGAATAAGATCACCACATTGAAGCTGCCCAGCAACACCCGATGAGGTGGTGTTGTCATCATGTTTGACATTCTCCTGGAGGGGAAGGAGTCTCTCCAAGAAATGGCCATATCACAGTCGGTCGATATGGACAGCCCCATCAAGAGGATCCTCCTGGATGATCTATTTTGGGAGAGAGTGGTAAGCAGCCTGAAACCTATAGCAGTAGCCATTGCACGGATTGAGGGAGACAATGCCATCCTGTCTGACCCAAGAAATCCATACTGCCCTGCCCACTTCACTGTTGCTCCAAGCAGAGGAAACTGCAGTTCTGAAATACATCAAAAAGCATGAAGACTTCTGCCTGAAGCGTACATGTCTGACCCCAAGTATCCTGGCAAGAGCATATGTCTGGTGCAGAGCTCAACAAGGCCTATGGTGTCATCACTACCATGTCTCGCCACCTTGGCCTGGATGAGGGCAAGGTTCTTGGCATTCTAGCGAAGTACACTTCCAAGCAAGGGCTTTGGGATGGAGATGAGATATGTTAACATGACTGCCATATTGCATCAGCCACCTGTTGGAAGGGACTTTGTGGATCTGAGGCTCTTTCCCCGGTTGCCTCCATCATCCTCCAAATCCCACCAGCATCAGCCACCTCAGAGCACAACTGGCCCGTGTTTGGGAACACACACACACACCAGGCTGACCAATACAAGGGTTGAAAAATTGGTGGCCATCCGGGCAAATGTGTGGCTTTTTGAGCATGACAACGAGCCATCCTCAACAAGGTTGGAAAGTGACAGTGAAGATGAGGCCTCAGACTGATGTTCAAGAGGTGGACATTGAGGTCCAGGGAGAAGACATGGAAGCCTGAGAGGAAGACAACCAAAGCTTTTGTTTCTAGACTATCATTTTACAGACATATGTTGAAAACGTTTTTTGGAGATGCGATGGCTCATTGGGGATCATTCAATATTCCCTTTCTTTTATTCAGTGAAATCATCACGTGAAGAGTCAACTCATTTAATTAATGTTCAATTCATAACTAAATCGTTTTTTAAAATTTCTATTGGAAGGATTTAATTATGTCTACTTATGATAAGGTAAAAGGTTTATGTTTGTCGCCATATGATATGGTAAATATATCCAATGCAAAAAACATCTATATTTAAATGGTATTAATATTAATTCCCATATATTCCCGTTAATTCCCACAGAAAGTTTCCACCTCTGAATATTTCCCAAATTGTGCAACCCTAATGCTTATCCTATAAAAATGCACTAAAGATTTGGTGCATCACTACGCACATGATAGTTCATAACGCTCATGATAGTTCAAAAATTAGACGGTAGCTAAACAAAAAACTCAATTGAATGAACATGAGCAAATTTGAGAACAAGGCTACTTAAATTCTATCACCATATTGATTGCAGCACTTGTACGAGCAATACACTGGATCACTGCTACTCTAACTTCCGCGATGCAAACACGGCCCTCCCCCGGCCTCCCTTCGTCAAATGCTCCTACCGTCCTATAGGCAGAAACTCAAACAGGATGTACCCGTGACTAGAACTATTCAACATTGTTCCTGTACCCAAGAGGGCAAAAAGAACTGAACTAAATGACTATCGCCCCTGTAGCACTCACTTCTGTCATCATGAAGTGCTTTGAGAGAATAGTCAAGGATCATATCACCTCCACCTAGTCCCACTCCAATTTGCATACCGCCCCAACAGGTCCACAGACGATGCAATCGCCATCACACTGCCCTATCCCATCTGGAAAAAAGTAATAACTATGTAAGAATGCTGTTCATTGACTACAGCTCAGCATTCAACACCATAGTTCCCTCAAAGCTCATCATTAAGCTTGAGGCCCTGGGTCTGAACTCTGCCCCTGTGCAATTGGGTCCTGGACTTTGACAGGCCATCCCCAGGTGGTGAAGGTAGGAAACAACATCACCACGTCTCTGATCCTCAACACAGGGGCCCCACCAGGGTGCGTGCTCAGCCACCCCCTCCTGTACTCCCTGTTCACCCATGACTGCGTGGCCATGCACGCCTCCAATTCAATCAAGTTTGAAGACGACACAACAGTAGTGGGCTTGATTACCAACAACGGCGAGACAGTCTAGAGGGAGGTGGTGAGGGCACTCGGAGTGTGGTGTCAGGAAAACAACCTCTCGCTCAACGTCAACAAAACAAAGGAGATGATTGTGGACTTCAGGAAACAGCAGCGGGAGCACCCACCTATCCACATCGACGGGACAGCAGAGACACAGTTTGATGAAGGCGCAACAGCGCCTCTTCAACCTCAGGAGGCTGAGGAAATTTGTCGTCACCTAAAACCCTCAAACTTTTACAGATGCACAATTGAGAGCATTCTGTAGGGCTGTATCACCGCCTGGTACGGCAACTGCACCGCCCACAACTGCAAGGCTCTCCAGAGGGTGGTGCGGTCGGCACATTGCATCACCGGGGGCAAACTACCTGCCCTCCAGGACACCCACATCACCTGATGTCACAGGAAGGCCAAAAAGATCAACGACAACCACCCAAGCCACTGCCTGTTCAACCCTAACATTCAGAAGGTGAGGTCAGTACAGGTGCATCAAAGCTGGAACCGAGACTGAAAAACAGCTTCTATCTCAAGGCCATCAGAATGTTAAACAGCCATCACTAACACAGAGAAGCTGCTGCCTACATACAGACTCTAAATCATTGGCCACTTCAATAAATGGATCTCTAGTCACTTTACTAACGTTTTACGTATCTTGCATTACTCATCTCATATGTATATATTGTTTTATATACCATCTTGCCTATGCTGCTCTGTCATTGATCATCCATATATTTATATGTACATATTCTTATTCCATCCCTTACGTAGATGTGTGTATTAGGTAGTTGTGGAATTGTTAGATATTACTGCACTGTCGGAACTAGAAGCACAAGCATTTCTCTACAGTCGCATTAACATCTGCTAACCATATATACACACACACTAACCATATATACGACCAATAAAATGATAATTTCTATATCATTGAAATACAGTGCATTCGTTAACTATTCAGACCCTTGGACTTCTCACGTTGTTACATTACAGCCTTATTCTAAAATTGATTAAATTGCACCCCCCCCCAATCAATCTACACAGAAAACCCCATGACAAAGCAAAATAATTTACAACCAAGAAAAACAAAATAAGAATTCAGACCCTTTCCTCATTACTCTGTTGAAGCACCTTTGGCAGTGATTACAGCCTCGAGTCTTCTTTGGTATGACGCTACAAGCTTGACACACCTGTATTTGGGGAGTTTCTCCCATTCTTCTCTGCAGATCCTCTCAAGCTCTGTCAGGTTGGATGGGGAGCGTTGCTGTACAGCTATTTTCAGGTCTCTCCAGAGGATATTTGATCGGGTTCAAGTCCGGGCTCTGGCTGGGCCACTCAAGGACAATCAGAGACTTGTCCCGAAGCCACTCCTGCGTTGTCTTGGCTGTGTGCTTAGGGTCGCTGTCCTGTTGGAAGATGAACCGTTGCCCCAGTCTGAGGTCCTGAGCAGGTTATCGTCAAGGATCTTTCTGTACTTTGCTCCGTTCATCTTTCCCTCGATCCTGACTAGTCTCCCCGTTCCTGCTGGTGAAATACATCCCCACAGCATGCCACCATCCCCACTGCTGCCACAACCATGCTTCACCGTAGGGATGGTGGCAGGTTTCCTCCAGACGTGACGCTTGGCATTCAGGCTAGAGGTTGACCGATTATGATTTTTCAATGCCGATACCGATTATTGGAGGACCAAAAAAAATAAAATGATACCGATTAAATCAGCCGATTTTTATACATATTTGTAATAATGACAATTACAACAATACTGAATGAACACATTTTAACTTAATATAATACATAAATGAAATAAATTTAGTCTCAAATAAATAATGAAACATGTACAATTGTTTAAATAACGCAAAAACAGTGTTGAAGAAAGTAAAAGTGCAATACGTGCCATGTAAAAAAGCTAACGTTTAAGTTCCTTGCTCAGAACATATGAAAGCTGGTGGTTCCTTTTAATATGAGTCTTCAATATTCCCAGTTAAGTTCTCTAGGGTAGGGGGCAGCATTCGGAATTTTGGATGAAATGCATGCCCAAATTAAACTGCCTGCATCTCGGGCCCAGAATATATGATATGCATACAACTGGTAGATTTGGATAGAAACCACTCTAAAGTTTCCAAAACTGTTAAAATAGTGTCTGTGAGTATAACAGAACTGATTTGGCAGGCGAAAACCTGAGGAAATCCAACCCAGAAGTGACTCTTATTTTGAAAAATCACTGTTCCATTGCCTGCCTTTCGTCCATTTAAAGGGATATCAACCAGATTCCTTTTCATGTGGCTTCCTCAGGGTGTGAACAGTCTTTAGACATAGTCTCAAGCTTTTATTCTGAAAAAATGAGCGAGATTTATCAAATCGCGTCAGTGGATGGCCGATGTCCTTCCATTAGTTCATGCGCGCAACACTGGTAGCTAGACATTTTCTTTCTCTCCAGTATTGAATAGTTTAGTCTAGTTGAAATATTATCGATTGTTTATGTTAAAAACAACCTGAGGATTGATTATTAAAAACATTTGACATGTTTCCACGAACTTTACGGATACTATTTGGAATTTTCGTCAAGCCTTGATGACCTGCCCAAGGCTGTGGAATACTGAACATAACGCACCAAACAAATTGAGTTTTTTTATATAAAAATAATCTTTATCAAACAAAAGGAACATTTATTGTGTAACTGCGAGTCTCGTGAGTGCAAACATCTGAAGATCATCAAAGGTAAGCGATTAATTTGATTGCTTTTCTGACCAAACTACATTGCTGCTAGGTGATCTTATGTTTTTTCCAGTGATCGATAAACTCACACAAACGCTTGGATTGCTTTCGCTGTAAAGCATATTTTCAAAATCTGACACGACAGGTGGATTAACAACAAGCTAAGCTGTGTTTTGCTATATTGCACTTGTGATTTCTTGAATATACATTTTTTTAGCATTTATTTATTTGGCGTTCTGCAATTCAGCAGTTGATGATGAAAATGATCCTGCTAAAGGGATCCGTGCGTCAAGAAGTTTAATGACTAAAATGAACACCCTTTTTTAGATTGCACAGGTTTTATTTATTTTCCCCCTCCAAACAATCAACATAAATATGACACATTGTAATTAAATTATTATCCGCTTTGTGAGATCTTGGCAAAGGCCAGTATTATATATATATATTTATTTATTTATTTTATTCCAGGCAGTAGCTTTCAGTTGGCACTGGCCCGTTTTGCCACTGAGAAATGTACCTGAATTTCAAGCCCTGCACTGCCTGTAGATCTAGTCAGTGTTCATACAGTAGACTAAGGTCAGCCTACTTTCAAAATGAACTGAGAAGATCTCAACAACATTAACTAGGCCTAACTGTGGCCCAATTATTAACCAGTAGTTACAAGTGTGGCATTATCCATGTATCACAGTACAATGTCCATTGCACTTGAATTGCATCACATGGGCTATTCCACCTCAGTAGGGCATCGAAGTCAGGGCAATAGACAGGACACACTGATTGGACTTGAATAGCACAATGGTGCCAGAGTAGTGATGATTTTATATCTGGGAGGTAAACCATTCAGCTAGGGCTCTTATCAGGGTCAGGGAAGTTGGCCAGGATACCGTGCCCACAGAGGCCCACATAAAACACTGCCTTCCCTCCTCCTGAAAGAAACACCTTGTGAAGAACGTGTGTGTGTACTTTGAATGTGCATGGATAACAACCTGAAAGTTCTTCAAAAATACCATTAAGAGTGAATAGGCCTAGAAATGCTTGATAATGGACATCACCACTGAGGATTTGCATTGGTGACAGAGGGCATGTGAGTTTATTCATGGGGTCTGCTTAATCACTGTGAAAAAATCATACTGACAGAGAGAAAGCAGTTTAATTCGGTTGATGATTTAGTCTAAACAAAAAAACGAAACAAAAAAAGGATAGCTAGTAGACTTAATTTGATCATCATGAGCCAAGTCATTTTCGCAATCTAACAGCACACCTTTATTTAAACTCAAAGACAGGGATTATTGGATACAATACTGGATAAATCCTTTCTAGCTAC
The DNA here is from genome assembly GCF_045679555.1 of Salvelinus alpinus. Classification (NCBI taxonomy): domain Eukaryota; kingdom Metazoa; phylum Chordata; class Actinopteri; order Salmoniformes; family Salmonidae; genus Salvelinus; species Salvelinus alpinus. Next base: position 14,982,481 of record NC_092110.1, on the reverse strand, counting down.
TGGTTGCAATGAAGCCTATTTCTCCACCTTCACATGGAATACTTAGTTCTACACCCCTGCACAAATTACAATGTGTGTTCCTGTGAAAGTGTCAGCTGTAAACATAGCTAATTGTTAGGTAACGTTAGTTCTGCATCCCTGCATAAATTACAATGTGTCCTGTGAGATAGTATCAGATGTAAACATAGCCAATTGTTAGCTAGTTTGTTTGTCCAAAAAACAAAACAATACTTTACCTGAAATGTAATCTAAGTAAAGTATACGCGTCTGCTTTTCTTTTAGCTGCTTAGCTAACACGCTAAATTAGTTAGCTAGCTCAGCCAGTCCATTACAGCTAGCCTGTTAGCTAGCTAGCCTAACTAACTAATGTTGGCAAGAGTTGGCTTGACAACACTGATTTGCAAACTGTTTCGTACAACAAAGTTTCACTCAATATCAGAGTATTGTGAGAAATGTAACCATAAAACACAAAAAAATTGCCACCCACCTGAATGTTCTTCACACCAAATTCGCTACAATGAGCACCAGTCGGGTGCGGCCAGAAGAAATGTCAACAACTTGGTTGCGACATACTAGCCAGCTAGATAGCTAGCGTTAGCAAGCATAAAACCAGTTGCTGAAGCGAAAACTATTTTTCTGACGCCTGGTTGTAGTAAACACATGCTAAGTAGAAGCAAAACTATTATTATTGGTTATAAAACTTGCATTTATGAAAGTTAACAGCGCGAGATGGATGCAAGCTTTGCAGCTATCGCAGCACCAGCTAGCTACCTTTTTACCTCATACTACGACCTCTCAACTTCCAACTCTCACCCGTCACTGCACGCACGCGCCAACAGGGGACGCTGTTTATGTGGGTTGGGTGAGGAAAAGTGGACTGCATGTCTGTGTCGAAGGGGACTCGAACAGCTTTCTTAAACTTCCTCTCCTAATCAAACACCAAGCCTTTTAGAGCATTGCAAATGTTCAAGCAAGCATGTGTCATGAGTAGCACTTAGTCAAACTCAAGACTTTCCATGACCTGCTCCCTGTGGCATGCACTTTATCTGAGTGTCTGAGTAGACTGTAGGGGTTGACCAGTAAACTTCTCAAGGGTCAGCGCATTACTTCAGAGGGAGCATGAAATATGTGCTGTGAAACAACCTCACTGCATTCTGTTTCAATGCCAGCTCTACGGGACTCCCAATCAAGGCCGGTTGTGATACAGCCTGGAATCGAACCAGGGTCTGTTGTAACACCTTTAGGACTGAGATGAAATGCCTTAGACTGCTGCACCACTCAGGAGCCCCTAATGGTGCCTGCAAGCTCAAGCTGAAGAAGAAAACCCGTGATCACCTGATCCATCATTAGTGCCACATAAGTATTTAAGCTAATGCACCATTTTAAGAGGTGACACAATAAGTCCCTCCTGAAATAGCCTACGTGGCTTTTAATTAAACATGTCAATGTGACACTCAGCGGTAGGCTACCCTTCCATGTCTCAGAAGAAATAGATTCTTAATGCAAAACCTGGATGTTAAATAGGGTGAAAATATCTGTAATAACATTCAATATAATCATAACAGAACATAATCATTTCACTTTGTCTGTGATGTACCCCAGCTGTGAGAGAAACAGATCATGTATTTTTTCAGGCATTGGACAGTGTTTTGGGTTTCATTTCAAATGAGTCTAGCTATAGATAGCGCTCTAGCGATGATTTATTGGAGAGGAAAAAAATATCTTATGTTTAAAAAAAAAAAGTACATTCTTGTCCCTTCTGACCCCTTGTGCTTTTTGGGATAAGAGAGAGGAGAGGAGAAAGGGGAGCATGGGGTTCAGAAAAGGAACAGGGATGATTTAACTCAAGTCTTATTCTCTTTCACCCTACACTGTATATACTGTATTCTATACTATTCTATGGTATCTTAGTCACATAATGTTTACATATCTTGCATTACTCATCTCATATTTATATCCTGTTTTCTATACTATTCTACAGTATCTCATCCACTTAATAATGTTTACATATCTTGCATTACTCATCTCATATGTATATACTGTATTCTATATTATTCTACTGTATCTTAGTCCGTTCCGCTCTGACATCGCTCGTGCATACGTATATAGTCTTAATTCAATCCTACTTAGATTTGTGTGTATTGGGTATATGTTGTGTAATTTGTTAGATATTGCTTGTTAGATATTACTGCACTGTCGGAGCTAGAAGCACAAGCATTTCGCTACACCCGCAATAACATCTACTAATCACGTGTATGTGACCAATACAATTTGATTTGATTTGACACTTCCTCTGTACCATCATCCTTTCTTCTCTCTTACTGGGTCTTGCATAATTGCCTCATTTCAATTTCCCCTGTCTTTCTGTTGTTACTCTCTACATGTCACTCGTTCTCATTATTCAGAACTATTGCCTTCTTTCTATCCAGATACATCTGCGTAAAAACACTGATGATAACATTGATTTGACACCTCTAAATGTCCATAGTGAAATCAGTCACCATTGTTCTGTTCTGAACTGATACCTCACCTGTCTCTATCTCTTGCTCTACCTCTTCTCCCTCTCTCTTTTTTAGAATGGTGATTTGAGCCAGTTTTTTCCACTCTGGTCTTCAGGCATTACAGATCAGGGGGGGCATAAGCTGTCTATTTATATCAATGACAGGTTATGGAAGAGCATAACCTGTCATTGATATGAATAGACAGATTAGCTGCAGATTAGCACATTACCACACAAAAGTACATCCGTAATTGATCAAAGCTCATAAAGCTCTGGGACAAGATGGCAGTGTACCCTAACATCACCATATTAAATAGCAGATGAATCCCTCTGATATGGAATGCTTTGAATCATCTGTCCTATTATGCATGCAGTATTGCACATTTGTGTTGGCTATACAGGCTATGTATTACTGTCTGTTGGGACTGCTTCAGTTGATGGTACCTTTTCCAAGTATTGATTGTGTTTGACTTTGATTAATTTACAAATCATTGAGGCTTTGTTTTGAACACCAGTCTATGAGTCAGTCTCTTTGCCACACTGGGTGCATTGATAATGAATTTGGTACTTTCACTTGTGTGGGGTAAAGACACATGCCCACACAACCCAAGAACCTCCCTGACCTCAAAGATACATACCCTTTACTGCCTGACTATACATCATATCTCTGGAATGGTTTCCAGAAAAAAATCATACCATCATGTGTAACAATGTGCAAGCATAGACTGATTAAATTGACATAATACGATCAGAGACAAAGCTCCTTTGTTGTGCCCTTAACTAATTTCTGCCTTCAAATCTTCACTTTCCCTATCTTCATCTTACCTTTGTTGGCCTACTTTTTAAGTTACAAAATAATTCATGTGATTGTTGATGAACCCAATGTACTTCCTAGCTATGCTCAATCCCTTGGCCCAATGTACCTCTTGCTATGCTCTCTCTTGGCCCAGCCTTGCTCTGATCTCCCCCACCCCTCCTTTATGTCTACCCATTTGTCCCTTCATCTCTTCTGTCTCTTCTCTCGTTATGCCCCTATGTGCGTATCTCTCCCCTGGTTGGTTGTGCCAGCTATGTGTACTCTTGGTGTCCAGTCTCCAGACAGGGTATAAATAACTAGCAGATTTTTTGCTTCATGCCCTGAGAGCTCTACTTGCTTCTCACACTTGAGGAACCATGGGAAAATAATCTTTCCCTTACGCACATGGCACACACACAAAAGCAGTCTTAAACGCACAAACTCTCACACAAACATACTTGCAAATTTGCGCACACACAACACGCACGCACGCACGCACGCACGCACGCACGCACGCACGCACGCACGCACGCACGCACGCACACACACACACACACACACACACACACACACACACACACACACACACACACACACACACACACACACACACACACACACACACACACACACAGCACACTCAGCAAGCATACCATGGTTGGGCACAAAACAGATAACAAGGTTATAAGAATTGGTGTAATGTCATGTAACATTACATAACATGTAACGTGAGGCAGTGAATGTAACTGCAGTCAATTATGGGAAACTTACTAGAACAACAGAGCAGTATGGTGAAGGGGGTTAAAGATGTCAGAAAGAGAAAGGACAAGAGAGAAAGAGAGAGAGAGCCAGCATGAGCTCATAATGTCGCATAAGTCACTGTGTCAACCAAGATACAGTACCATGCTTGAGCGAGATAGAGAGGGTGTGTGAGTGGTCGGGTCCGGATGTGAGTGTGTGAATGTGGGGAATAGTGCTGGGAGTAGAAGGGAGAGCGAGAGAATGAGACAGCGAAGCGAGAGAGTGTGTGTGTGTTGATGAGGTTGACTTCAAGAGTCATTGAGAAGTTAGGGGGTGGAGGGATAGACTGTGCTGACACACTGGAATCAGTGGCGGATTGTTTCCATAGGAAAGAATTCCAAGAATGGGCTAGAAGAGCTATCAGTGACTGTGCTTCAAGCCTTCTGACCAAAGTTTAATACACAGCCAAGCTCCCACTCACACACTCACTAATACACATTCTCACACACCCAGTGCTACAAGCCAACAACAGTATAGGATATGCAATCTGTCCCCAGTGTCAATTTGGTGCTCTGATGTTATCGCTGGACAAATGAAGGCTGTTGCCCTATCAACCCCCATGCACTTACATGGTTGTTCACACAACGAAATTGGGAAAGCAATGACATTTATAGACCAGCAGGAGGGAAAGAAAAACAAATTGATTAAAATCAGATGTCAATTCACTAAGGGGTTGAGTTATGTAACTACTTTAGATTTACTCCAACTTGATTGAGAGATGGAGTGTTGGAACTTGAGCTGAGTGGATTGAATGTTACTGTTACGATACTGATGCAAGATAACTGATCAAAAACCTCACTAACCCAGTTACAGTTAAAGTCGGAAGTTTACATACACTTAAGTTGGAATCATTAAAACTCGTTTTTCAACCATTCCACAAATTTCTTGTTAACAAACCATAGTTTTGGCAAGTCAGTTAGGACATCTACTTTGTGCATGACACAAGTAATTTTTCCAACAATTGTTTACAGACAGATTATTTCACTTATAATTCACTGTATCACAATTCCAGTTGGTCAGAAGTTTACACACACTAAGTTAACTGTGCCTTTAAACAGCTTGGACAATTCCAGAAAATGATGTCATGGCTTTAGAAGCTTCTGATAGGCTAATTGACATCATTTGAGTCAATTGGAGGTGTACCTGTGCGTTCATCTCCTAGAGATGAATGTACTTTGGTGCGAGAAGTGCAAATCAATCCCAGAACAACAGCAAAGGACCGTGTGAAGATGCTGGAGAAAACACGTACAAATGTATCTATATCCACAGTAAAACGAGTCCTATATCGACATAGCCTGAAAGGCCGCTCAGCAAGGAAGAAGCCACTGCTCCAAAACTGCCATAAAAAACGGTTTGCAACTGCACATGGGGACAAGATCGTACTTTTTAAAGAAATGTCCTCTGGTCTGATGAAACAAAAATAGAACTGTTTGGCCATAATTACCATTGTTATGTTGGAGGAAAAAGGGGGAGGCTTGCAACCCGAAGAACACAATCCCAACCGTGAAGCATGGGGGTGGCAGCATCATGTTGTGGGGTTGTTTGCTGCAGGAGGCACTGGTGCATTTCACAAAATAGATGGCATCATGAGGATGACATCAGTCAGGAAGTTAAAGCTTGGTCGCAAATGGGTCTTCCAAATGGACAATGACTCCAAGCATACTTTCAAAGTTGTGGCAAAATGGCTAAAGCACAACAAAGTCAAGGTATTGGAGTGGCCATCACAAAGAACTTACCTCAACCCCATAGAAAGTATGTAGGCAGAACTGAAAAAGCGTGTGCGAGCAGAGAGGCCTACAAACCTGACTCAGTTACACCAGCTCTGTCAGGAGGAATGGGCCAAAATTCACCCAACTTATTGTGGGAAGCTTGTGGAAGGCTACCTGAAACGTTTGACCCAAGTTAAACAATTTAAAGGTAATGCTACCAAATACTAATTGAGTATATGTAAACTTCTGACCCACTGGGAATGTGATGAAATAAATAAAAGCTGAAAAAATCATTCTCTCTACTATTATTCTGACATTTCACATTCTTAGAGTAAAGTGGTGATCCTAACTGGCCTAAGACAGGGCATTTTTTACTAGGATTAAATGTCAGGAATTGTGAAAAACTGAGTTTAAATGTATTTGGCTAAGTTGTATGTAAACTTCCAACTTCAACTGTATAAACAGTCAAATCCTGCTACACTCTTTTGTATGTGTAGTGTACAGTATCCTATATATTTTGAGCATTCTTATCAACAAAGTGGTCCTGACAATGGGCCAGTTCGTATTGCATGGCCCGGTGCCCCAGGTGGGTGGAGAGTTCACCAATGGAATGATCTAAAATGTGCAAACCCCGCCTTCCCCCGGCGCACTGTGCCATATACAAAACAAATTCCCCCAATATAGCAGTGGTGGCGGGACAAAGCAAGTCATAATTACTGATTGGCTGGGCCCGACCTTCTCCCTGTGGTCCCACGTCCCTTGCTGTTATGAGCTGACCATGTATTAATAACTTTTTAAGCACCACTTTTTCCAGGAAGAAGGAAGCAAGGGAGAATGTCAGCCATAGAGATACATAGAGGACTCATCTTTGTATTTGTGCCATTATAGCGCCTGCGACAGCATGGGCAGCACCATTGAGGCAATCTCCAATTTGAAGTAATACATTTTCATATTCACAATTGGCTAATCCCTCCTGATGACCTGGTTGGACATGACTCCAACAGGGTCACCAGCCAATGAAGTTCGAAGTCCCACCCAGTTGACTACATTAAAATGGTGGAAGCCCTCAATGGCGCTGCCCGTGCTAATACAGCCTTGGCCACTAGTGGCCACTATCCTTCTCTATGTCAGCTCATTGTTCACTTTCCAGAAAGTTTGTATGAGGACATTGAGAGTGCCCCCTGGCCAATCTAAGAGGCCCTTGTCCCCCTCAGGTCATGCCCTCTTCACCTTTGATGAACTTTTCCAGGTACAAGTCAAACAAACTTGACCAGACCATGTTTATCAGTACAAAGCAGTGAGTCATCTGTAAAGTGTGTTTTCACAGACTTGACTTGTTCCTGTAAAACCCTCAAACTCAACTCTGGACCTCAAAGCCAATTTCACTGCACCTTTTTCATTATTCCCCTCTACTCAGGGACTGATTTAGGCCCGTCTGTGACACCAGGTGTGAGCAATTAATTGCCAGGTAGAACAGAAAACCAGCAGGCTTCGGACCTCGTAGGGTAAGAGTTGAGTACCCCTGCTGTAAAGTATCGGCATGTGTGTTTTCCCTCATTGTACTATAATGTCACTGTTCATAGCACTCTTCACAAATCTTCACTTCTGAATCAGCAATGCGTTTCAGTAGGTTGCAAAAATAATTTCAGTGTCTGAGAAGAGGGGAGGTTAGAAAACAGGAAGTGTGGTCTATGCTGTTATATATATATATACACAGTTGAAGTCGGAAGTTTACATACACTTAGGTTGGAGTCATTAAAACAAATTTTTCAACCACACCACAAAGTTCTTGTTAACAAACCATAGTTTTGGCAAGTCGGTTAGGACATCTACTTTGTGCATGACACAAGTAATTTTTCCAACAATTGTTTACAGACAGATTATTTCGCTTATAATTCACTGTATCACAATTCCAGTGGATCAGAAGTTTACATACACTAAGTTGACTGTGCCTTTAAACAGCTTGGACAATTCCAGAAAATGATATCATGGCTTTAGAAGCTTCTGATAGGCTAATTTACATAATTTGAGTCAATTGGAGGTGTATCTGTGGATGTATTTCAAGGCCTACCTTCAAACTCAGTGTCTCTTTGCTTGACATCATGGGAAAATCAAAAGAAATCAGCCAAGACCTCAAAAAAAAATTGTAGACCTACACTAGTCTGGTTCATCCTTGGGAGCAATTTCCAAATGCCTGAAGGTACCACGTGCATCTGTACAAAGAATAGTACACAAGTATAAACACCATGGAACCACGCAGCCGTCATACCACTCAGGAAGGAGACACGTTCTGTCTCTTAGAGGTGAACGTACTTTAGAACAGAACAACAGCAAAGGACCGTGTGAAGATGCTGGAGGAAACAGGTTTTAAAGTATCTATATCCACAGTAAAACGAGTCCTATATCGACATAACCTGAAAGGTCGCTCAGCAAGGAAGAAGCCACTGCTCCAAAACCGCCATAAAAAAGCCAGACTACGGTTTGCAACTGCACATGGGGACAAAGATCGTACTTTTGGAGAAATGTCCTTTGATCTGAAAAATAGAACTGTTTGTCCATAATGACCATCGTTATGTTTGGAGGAAAAAGGGGGAGGTTTGCAAGCCAAAGAACACCATCCCAACCGTGAAGCACGGGGGTGGCATCATCATGTTGTGGGGGCTTTGCTGCAGGAGGGACTGGTGCACTTCACAATATAGATGGCATCATGAGGATGGAAAGTTATGTGGATATATTGAAGCAACATCTCAAGACATCAGTCAGGAAGTTAAAGCTTGGTCGCAAATGGGTCTTCCAAATGGACAATGACCCCAAGCATACTTCTGAAGTTGATGCAAAATGGCTAAAGCACAACAAAGTCAAGGTATTGGAGTGGCCATCACAAAGCCCTGACTTCATCCCATAGAAAATCTGTGGGCAGAACTGAAAAAGCGTGTGCGAGCAAGGAGGCCTACAAACCTGACTCAGTTACACCAGCTCTGTCAGGAGAAATGGGCCAAAATTCACCCAACTTATTGTGGGAAGCTTGTGGAAGGCTACCCTAAACATTTGACCCAAGTTAAACAATTTGAAGGCAATGCTACCAAATACTAATTGAGTGTATGTAAACTTCTGACCCACTGGGAATGTGATGAAAGAAATCACTATTTTTCTGACATTCACATTCTTAAAATAAAGTGGTGATCCTGACCTAAGACAGGGAATTTTCACTAGGATTAAATGTCAGGAATTGTGAAAAACTGACTTTAAATGTATTTGGCTAAGGTGTATGTAAACGTCTGACTTCAACTGTATATATATATTCATTCGTCAAGAAGCTAGAGACGCAATGATGTACAGGAAGTAAAACAAAAGGCACCAGATTCTGTAAACAATGCAGGTGAGGGGAATAAATAAAAGAAAAATTTAACAAAAAAAAAAAAAGTGCATTTGTTGAAAACAATGATGAACTACAGGGTTTCCCCAGAAAGTGTATTTTGCTCAATAGCACTGGATCTGCTTCTGCAACCTCTGACATAGCACAAGGAATCAGTCAGACAGTTGGAAGCAAATTCAAATGTTTATTTACAACCTCTGTTCGTCAGAGTAAAGTGATCTAAATACAACAACAAAAATTAGCAAGATGGCAGCTATCCTCCCTGAGCTTTACAAAAACAAAGCACAGTACTTGTGGGTGACAGCAGAGAGAAAAGGAGATGTTCTGTACAGAGCCCTAATGCCATTTACAGAGGGAGAGACATACACAAAGCTTCATATACAGGTGAAGAACAATACATAAAGGTATCTTATTTTTTTCAGCAAACATCATGCCTTTAACATCTTTCCAAGAATGCTGAACAGCTGGTGATGTAGAATAGAGAAATAGATGGCAAAACATCATTAGTTTAACAAATTGCATACAAACCAGGTGGCAATTTATAACTAACTGGTTTTAACAAAACACGGACAGATACCAGTAACTGTTTTAAAGATTATAAAAGGAAGCTACTGTGGAGGACTTGTTAGTAAGAGAACAGAGTACATGAACCAGTGGAGGCTGCTGAGGGGAGGACGGCTCATAATAATGTCTGGAATGGAGTCAATGGAATGGTATCAAACAAACGTGATTTCCATGTAGTTTATACCATTCCATTTTTTTATTATTTCACCTTTACTTAACCAGGTAGGCCAGTTGAGAACAAGTTTCATTGACTCCATTCCAGCCATTATGAGCCATCCTCCCCTCAGCAGCCTCCACTGCCATGAACCAATGCCTGTTTTATGAACTGGAAAATTGGGAGTTGTACAGAAATGTACAAGAGGTAGCTGGCCAAGTCCCTGGCCCTGCATCGTGATATACCTTACTGGTTGAGGGTGACATAATGGCTGATCAGTGAAGATGAGATCAGTGAACTCGGAGCTCTGGTGAGAATCACTTAGAACTCATTTCAGTCTCATGAATGTTGTGACAATAACAAAATAAACCAATCAACAATAACCTCAGGTATTGGCTCCGAGGGCAAAAATGTCCTTCACTGAGTCTGTCTATTTTAGTGACATTGTTGGTTTTAATCACTACATCTAAAAAAATATATTGATTCAAATTGACTAATTGCCCCCCCCCCCCTCCAATACTTATCAAATGTCATCAGGGGGGACAAGACAAGGGAAAAAAACAAAGCAGATGAGCGTTTCAGTGCACAACCAGAGTTCATATTATACTGTACATATAATGAACTTTTATAGAAGTAGGGAAGAGTTCCCTCTCTTTCCATCTCAGTGTAAAAGTTACTCCTTTGCCCAATGGAGACTAACGGTCTCTTTGTGTTGTTCACAGTAACCCCTACTTCCTGTCAGTCATCACAATCCACCGAAACGAACAAAACAAACCCCACCAACATACGCACAAGACTTTTAAAGACAGACTATGAGATCCACAGACGGCAATGGCAATCGTAGTCATGTACATTTCAATCCATATATCGAAGGAAGGTATGAAAAACAGAAATCCACTTGCGTACCAAAGCAGTAGTCTCTGGGTATAAGGAGTCTCTGGAGTCATGTGGCCAGCAGATTTGGCAAATGGCGTGGGAATTGTAGTCTCCTGCAGTACTAGATCTGTCCATGGAACACTGAGCTGCCACCGTTTTACTGGACCTCCATTTTAGGGTGAGACACAGGGATGCTTGGTGTGTGTGTGTATTTTCATACATATGGTGTGTGTGTATTTTCATACATATGGTGTGTGTGTGTGGTTAAGCAACAGAGGTGAAATCCAAAAAGTAGATAAGGTAAAGCATGCATATTGCTTCTCTTGAGAGTGATGCTTTGGTGTCAAGGGAAGGAAAGTGAGCATCACTGACATGTGTGCCCCTAGTCACTCAGTGAGTGGTTAAGTGCGAGTGGGATGTATGTGGGAGTAGGGTCTGTCGTTTGGCCTCTAGTCCTGGTTGTTCTGCATTGGCTGTCCAGTTTGGCTTTTGCCATGGTTCTCCTTATCCTCTTCTTCACTGACAATTAATTCCTCAGGAGGCCAACGCAGCTCGCCGCTCTCCACTTCCCCCTCCGTGGGCTCCACTACGATGGAGGGCAGGCGGTCTTTCAGCTTACAGCAGCGCTCGAAGTCTGAGGGGTCTGGAAAGATCTGAGGAAAGCACAAAAACACACTTAAAGTCCTGGGTGTCCTTGGGTCTGGTCACAATGTAGCACGATGTGGCATCGTGCTACATTTTACAGCTTTGGAAGGCATGGTGCCAAAGCTGCTTTTAAGTGCTTACAACTTGTTATCCAACCCCGTGTGACTGACAAATGGGGAGATTATACAAGAGCAAGTCATAGCATTGAAAACCTACAGCAAGTCTGTTATCGTCAAGAAACAAAAAACCAAGCACACTTTAAGGACGTAGACCTTACTAATAACTTAACCAAAAGAAATCAAGGTGATAGATATTGTCAAGTTAATTTGTCATATATGCACAGGATACACAGTACAATTAAATGCTTACTTACTCTGTGACAGGATGACTAAATAACAACCAATACCCTGATGATACTGAAAGCTAAGCAATGGGTTGACAAAATCATTAAAAAAGCAGTGAAACCTAGACCCAAATGCATTGTGGGTGTGCAATGCCAGACTTGCTGATTTTTTGGAATATAAAATGAAGGGCATGAGAGATGACATGCATTCCCTGCCTTCCTTTTGCTCTCAAGACAAGAGAAATGTCAACAACAAAAAAAGAAGAAAAAAGCCTTTCCTGGTCCAAGAACAGCATTTTTTATGTTTGGATAAAGTGGAAGAATATTTTTAGATCTGCATATTTCAGTGGGAGACATTGGAAGGGGAAAGCGATGTCGCTGTCTGGGCAAAAAGCACAGTGGAAAGAAAGCATTAGATGAGGCTGAGAAGGATAGACGGAGAGAGTGTGAGGGGGAGGAAGAGAGAGAGGGGGAGAGAGTGGCTGGGAGAGAAAGAGGGTCCAGCTGTGTCCAAGTCTCCCTGAATACAATGAGAGGGGGATGATGAGAGAAAGGGAGGAACAAAATGTTCTGAAAACAGCTGTGTTTCAGTATGTTTAGATGGGCTCCTAGTAATGGCTGGAACGGAATACATGGAACGGTATCAAACACGTGGTTTACATGTGGTTGATACCGTCACATTCACTCCAATCTAGCCTTTATCATAAGCCGTCCTCCCCTCAGCCTCCTATGGTGTGTGGGTATGTGAGAGTGTGAGCATGTGTGTTAGTCAGTGCATGTGTGTTTGAGTGAGTACGTGTATGTTAGTGCAGGTCTGAGAGATGGTGAGTATATGTGTGTGTGTTAGTGCATGTGTGCGTATCTCCTTGCCTGAGTTGCTAATGTCTATGCGTCATCACCGAGGGGATTTGGGCAGAGATTAACCTTGCTATAAGACCACCAGCAAACACGTCACAGCTTGTTTTACTTCCAGCGACAGGAAACGGCAACGCGTCGCCAGCGAGGCACAATGGCAGCTATTTTGGGTTGTAGCGGTGGGGGGGTAGATCAGGAATCACTCCAGCGCTGACTCGAACACCAATTGAAGCTGCCACAGAGAAACTCTCACCTCCGTAACATAATCAACCTCCAGTTCCTCTGCTCTGTAAAACTGCATTCCTTACATCACTCTTTCAGCGATAAATGCCATGTTGCCTTGCAGAAACACAGCTGGCATGCAGGTGATGGACTCACAAATTGGACCAAAGCCAACAAATTTGGAGGAGGAAGCAGTTAACTGTTAAATCACCCAGCTGTCTGTCCATCCTCATGGGCAGAGAAGAGACCTTCACCACCTCCTTCCTTATACTCACAGGACAGACACACAGCTGGTGTGTAAATGGTGAGTGGCAGGCAGCCCACCTTCCTACAGGGTCAGTCTGCATCCTCTGGGTCAACTCTGACACATACAGTCACAGACCATCATAAAGGAGTGGGTTGGCCTTAATATGACCCTGATTGTTTGTTTCCAGAGATGAGCCATTGACCCGCCAGTAATAAACAGAAGCAGCGGAAACAAATCAAACTTGTCAAGGCCACCTGATGGCTTGCTATTCAGAAAGTTGCCTCTCTGTGGGTTGTGACATTGCGATTCTACAAACTCCTATTCATTTCCTTTGCATGTTTTTAAAGTCTTTGCAATCATCTCTAACTCCGTGCAAAGCTGCACTCCTCCCCACCACAAGGCAAATACACATTTTCCACCACACCATTACCCTTTCCTTAAACAGCTCCCCTAAATTCCTAAAAAAGGTTTTGTTTGCATAACTTGCAACAATAACGCTGATGATTAGACCTCCTGATTGGAAAACAAACCACTCCTTACCCATAGTCCCCTGGGTGAGCTGCTTACAGTAAGAGCTATAATGGAACAAACAGCCTTGGCTGTCCCTAATCCATCCTTTTGTTCAGAGGGTTACTAATAGTTGTGGGGACATTTGAACAGTGACATACACCAATTAAAAACTACTACACCCTCTGCTGCCCCCGCCCCCGCCCCCCTCCGCTGCCCCCGCCCCTCCCCTTATGGACCATGATCTAGCAGCAAACCAATTCCCCTCTGGGACAACAAAGTGGAAACTTGAACTTGTGTGTGCGTGTTACCTGGAAGGAGAGCCGGTCCTTGCTGGGGCTAAGCCTCATGTCCTCCATGGGGGTGCTACTGATCATCACCTCAGTCATGTCTCCGCTCGGCACAAACACTGGGCTGGAGAGAGACATAGGGGAAAGAACTGGGTTATTCCACCATTCAGGATCTACTGTTAGTCCCAAACTTTCACACTGAGGAGCATTACACAGAGCAGGTACATGTGTCCCAATAATGGTGCTGTACAAGAGGCTGCACAATGAAGAACTGATAGGTTGGTGTAATATAATTTACGTGTAGCTATTACTTTGGGAAGTAATATGCAAATTCATCCAGTCCATTTAGTGAGATGACCGAGTATGACTTTTATGTAGTTGATGTGCATGAGATATGGCCCTTTGGTATTGTGTTTGCAATGAAAAAGCTACGCATAAGCCTTGTTCAGTCTTTTGTTTGGTCTGTATACATGCAGTTGTTTATATTTAGTCTGACCACTGACAGACTATGCAGCATAAATGTAGTGCACAGCAAAGCTACACCACCACCAAGATGTGGTTTGCATTGAGTAGCCATGTCTTCATACAAGATGAGGTATGATTTAACTAGCAGTGAGGGGACAGTCATAGCAAGAATGCATTGTGGGCGTGCAGTGCAATTTGACTGGAACCCATAACACGGGACAGACCCAATACCCTCGGTTACATCAAAAGGTTCACAGAACTTTCCATTTTAGTTGAAGCAACAAGATGTTGTTTATCCACTTCAGTACACTGTACATGCTGAAGCACTAAGAAATGACTTAACAGTGGGATTGAACTGAGGCACTTTGTGGGAGGAAAAGTTATTCTTGGGATGTTTGAGAACCAAGATGAACCAGAGCGTTCTTCTCACGCTTTCTATTTAAAGCCTGGTGGCACAGTGGTCAGCGTCCACAGGACTATTGGTCAGGGTGGTCAACCCACTATAGGACAACTACAACTGGGACAGGAAACAGAACAAGTCAGTCATTTGTTTCCACAAAAAAGTAGAACATTGGGTGCCATTAACCTACTTTTAACCCTGAATATATATAAAACATGTTTATTTTAGAGACGATGGAAAGTGAAGTGGTTAGCCATTTCGACATACTCTAGACATGACCAGTAAAACATTTTAGGTAAACCTATGAAGTGCACTTAAAAAAAGGAGCCTAAATTCTTTATCATCTCAAATTAAAATATATATTTTCCCAATACTTGTCAAGTTTCCCCAGAGGTATTTTGACAGTAATCCTGTGTACAATGTCAGAGAAGACCCTGAGCTGTGAACCCCAGACTTCCAGACTCCCTTTATGGAGGAATTAAAAGTGGCAACTCTCGATTTGTGAACATTCTGTGATCGGAGCATGAAACGTTTTCACCATAAGAGGTTGTGGGCAAAAATAGAGCTGTTTCCTATGACTCATAGTTTGCCACTCTCTCATGTTACTTCACTGCTTTGTTGAGTTCTTCTTTCCAAGACGTCCACGTTTATCATCATTCAAGAAACTATTAATCCCTGCACAGTAACATTAAGACAGTCTGCAATGGGAATCAAGACTTTCCATCAAAAGAACACGTCAGTGACGGCAGTTTAGAAAGCACCAAAATAAAAAGTTCTCATACTCTGACTGGCAAAAAACAAGTGGAGCTCAACAACCAGCATTTCATTGTACAGGGATTAAGTTCCAGATAAAAATCTTTAAAACTTCTGTCAATCCAATAACTGTAAATAAAGGCCCTAGGTCATCCACATTTTCCAACATCACTTTCATGTAGAAAGTCTAAGCCTTTTGGTACCATAATATAGGACCGAGGCAGATGTATACATTCTTTAGGATAAGGAACAAATCCCATATACAATAAAGTGTTCATCTATTCTGAATCTGTCAGAAAGAGTCTCAATGGCTTCAAACTGAAAAGGAGAAATGCGCACGAAAAATCTATTTACAGAGCAACATGTGCATTGCCACACCCCGAAGCAATGGCTACTGCTCTTAATCAATCAATATTTCCATTCCCCAGTTTGCATACCATGTGTCACATACAAATTGGGAGAAGCTAAAATAATTTTGTGCAGGTGGGAGCCACAGGGGAAACGCACAAGCCAAGACCAAAGGGCAGAATAGGTTTCTGGAATCATCTGGTACTTTTACAAGTCAATCAAGTCGGTGACGACATCAGCCGGAAATCTACAAATAAAAACTAGTCCAAAGGATATGCAAGGTTGAGTGTAAGAAAAAAATTGTCAGCAAAGACATACTCTTGAACCCATTTCATTCTTGAGAGGGGAGAGAGTGACATAGTGTAAGCCAGAGACGCATGGACACAGAGCGGTGACAGTACAGACCTGTGCAGAAGAGAGGGGAGAAAGATAAACACTGCTTTTGCCAGTCATATTTCTGCTCTGGGATCGTACAAACATCCTGCTCAGCTAAGAATAACAGAACGTCAGCCTAATAAAACCTAAAGGGGCACAATGACAAGGAAGTGGAGGAGCACACGTAACAATTCGACTCGGGGAGAGAACATACCACTCAAATACATTATATCTAAATGTGTCTGCTCGAGGTTACGCAATGTGTCCTTTTTTTGTGGAAATGTCTGCCTCAAGCAACCATGCTAAGTATAATCAAGAGGCTTCAAATTGATGAGGATAATGGATTACCACAGGCTCGCGTCAGGGATGCAGATAGGAAACACTTCCAGTTCAAAGTTTGCAGCCATTGTGTCAACTAATTCAGAGGCCAAGAGACCAAATGTCTTGCATTCCTACTTCTACCCTAGCAGGACCCATCCAAGTACACATTTATTCTATAAGGGCACCTCAAACCCTCTGTCTAAAACGCCCACAGCCAAAGATCAGTCACGGCACTCCAAATATACTCAAAACGTGCAGTCCAGATTTGACCTAGGATCTTAAATTATTCACCAGGATTGACCTGGGATGGCTGCTTTCTGACTGACCAGGCCCATTCAGGTAATTTCACAAGGTTTAAGTCTGTAGTAGTATTGCCAAGTAGAACTTTTGGCTGGACTTGTCATCCCATCTTCAATGGGCATGTGACATGATCAGGCACTTCAGTGACCCTCTTTAGCACTGTCCACAGGAACATCTAGGCCTACATACTGTACATAGTCACATGCTCATATGGGCTAATGCCAGTCCTATATGGGCTAATGCCAGCCATAGACCAATTCCAGTCAGAGGTCTGGCATGGGCATGAGACACATAAAAAACGAAGGATCAGAGGTCACCTACTGCATTTTTAAAAGATATAGGGCAAGTGAGGGGGTTATTTCAATCTAGATGGGCTTTTGGGAATCATTATGGCACATTTGTGAAGGTCTGTCTGTGGGTACATAGTTCCTGCCAAGTTGTCTACCAAGTCGTCTACCCATGCTCACCCAAGGTGCTGATGGAGAACAAACATATATCCCCATAGCAATGCAACTCAGTGCACAGGATGGGATATTACATGTTGCATAATTGACATGGTTTCCCCTCTACTCCTCCCAATGCTACGCGCATCATAAATCTGAGGTGCAGGGGCGACAACACGAAGCAGCTGCTGACATTCCATGCCATCGCTGGACTGCCTGGTGGCCAAGTCACAACCTGTAGGTGTGTAGGGGGTGGGAGGGGGCCAGCATCACTCTCTCTGAAACATGTTGGAATGAATGGGCCATGTCCTGATCACCGCTTTAGTCCATAGGCTGCTTTATGGAGCTCAGCCTTCTCAGAATACAGGAAACACTTACTGTGTTACTGGCTGGGCAGAAGAAGCTTATGTTTATCTCATGTTTACTTCCAACTCAACTTGATGACATATTGCCATGCCACATGTTTTTCTTAAAAGATGCCACAATAGAGGCATTTAGTCCATGATGACCTGATCAATTTATAGGAGAATGACATGTTCTTGTTAAAAAAACAAAAACAAGTGTAACACCTACAAATGCAACAACTGCCCATGGCAAAACATGGAAAGCTATCAAATGCCTCCCATTGGACTGCAGTTATATAATTCATGATTTTATCAACCTGAAACACAACTAAACATTTTGAAAAAGGAACAGAGAAGTGCTACATTAGGTAGCAATGCATGAGGAAACAATAATCAAGAGATCTAAGCAAAAGGATCCCCCATGTAGCAGATTCTCTGAAGAACAGAGAAGCACACTGAAAGCACAGACGAGAAGCTTTGTGGTTACAGTAAGTAACAGGGTCGGGTCTTCACTTCCTGGTGCAGGCAAACCGAGACTTGCAGAGGGGAAAAAAAACAAAACAGAAGCAAAACAAAGTCTTGCATGAAGTTTTTGGACAAAGTCTTCTTAACCTAGATGCAATGTTACTAGCCTATATAGAGGTAGGAGTACACAGTAAAATGGAGAGATTGAGTCACAAGCCTCCTCTAGGTGATGGACCGACTGTGAATGGGTAAGAGGGTCATTCCATCTTCCTCTATAGCACCCTACCACAGTAGCCTGCCAATAAAGGTCAGTAGTCCAACCACTAAAGGTCAAATGATGTGATACAGTCTTACATATGGTTTAACACTCATATTGTTGCATCTTTGCTTGCCGAGAAACCAAGGTAAGCTCATGTTATGTTCTTACTTCTGCAATTGTATGTAGTCTGACTAAAAGCTATTGCATCTCAATGCTCCCATAGCAACGTGAAAACATTGGGTTGCCCATATATGTCCCCTTGTGAAAGGAAAAAGGTGATCCTCAGACACACCTGGATAGACAGTCTTGGTGGGCCACCTGACACCTGTCACCATGTGAAAAACAGAGCAGTGCTTTGTTTGCGATCTGCTCTCTTTCAAGTGGATTACACGTTGTGAAAAGAAAAAAAAAATCCACTAACTGCACTTTGACACATTCAAGAGTGCATGTGTGATTGAAGGAGTAAATAGCCTAGCTTCTTTTGACGATTTACATAAAAAAAGGAAAATCGTAGTTATCTTGACTATACCCATTAGCAAATATAAAAACAATGCTAAAAATCACAATGAAATTCTGTAAAAAAAATGTTTAAAAAATCCGCAACATAGAAGTCATTAAATCGCAGGTGTAATAAAAAAAAAAAAATCATTACAAAAATTATACTTACCAGTATATTTGGGGAGAATATACAGACATGAATTCACACCTGCAGTTGATTCTGATGATCAAGGAATTAATCTGATATTGATGGTATATTTCCCCCACAACGGAACGCCTGTCACAAGAAGATTAAACAAAAGCGTTTTTTAGAGAGTAGAAATCGAAGCGGAGCCGTGACCTTAGTGAAACAAACAACCCTCAAGTATTTTTGCCCATCTGATATCCTGACTAGTTGAAATGACTTTTATGTAAGAGGCGTGTACTGTCGCTGAAGACACACCTCCTTCACCCGGGGTTCAAATTATTAAATGGAAGCAGCATCACTACGGACCAATCAAATGACAGGTGCCTCGTACCCGCGCTGACGATAGCAAGGGATGAACAATTTGATTGGAAATAGAAAAGATACTGCATCACGCTCTTCATTTGGCAGGTTTCCATTGACCTAGGTTAATTCGACAAAAGCAATGTCGCAAAAAAACTAAATCATTGCGACATGTGTAATGGAAACGTCGGATATAGGATACATTTTCTAAAGGTCGACAACATTTGTATCGTTCAACAAGGGTGGATTATTTTGTCGAACTTTCCTTATTGAGAAAAATTGAATAAAGCACGTAACTATAAGACTCCACTCTACACTGCTTGCCAAATCAATTTTTCAACTATAAACACGTTTCTTTGCAGGGCACGGCTTGTCATGACTTTCAAGAACGCCTGAATTGCTTCGCCTTGCATTCCTGGCTGGCTGGCAAATTTCACCATCCAATTATTTCAGATCTACATGAGTGCAAGTTTCACTGCAAGTTTCACCATGTGGTGAATTATTAGAATACGGGGCAAATATTCGTCAATGAATGCATTCAGGGGCGGACTGGGACACGAATTCTGCCCTGGCATTTTATCCACACCAGCCCACATCACTGTGCGCCTCTGCTCTAGCCATTTTGTGTTCCTCCCTGTTGTGCTGTCTGTTTCAGCATATTTTTTTGTTGCTGTCACTCTATGCTTCTTCTTATTCTCTGTCTGTCTGCTTAAAACTGCACTGCAAAAATCACTCTGTCATTTCCTGGTTGCTAAAATAGATAATAGTTCACCTAATTTCAGTTTATGTGATAAAACAAGCAAGTGCAGTGTAGGGAATCATTCTACCATTTAAACTGCTGTGAAATATATTTTCCAAAAACAAAACTATTGTATTTTCAGCTGTTTGAAGCTGGTGTACAAAAGAAAGTAAAAGACGCAAAAACTAAACATAAGAACAAGAAGCATAGAAATAGTGAACATAGAACAAATCTACCGCTTCTTAGACTTGCTTTCAATGAGAAAGACAGATCAATAACTCACATTGCTATCTTTATTTGGTCGGGTCGCCCAAAAGTTACATAATGCAGCTTTAAGCCTAATACCTAATAAAAATTAGTCCCTGTCATATGTGTTCCCCCTGAATCAACACCTACCCTAAGTGTTAATTACTACTCTTAGAAAAAAGAGGTGCTATCTAGAACCTAAAATTGTTCTTCGGCTGTCCCCATAAGATAACCCTTTTTGGTTCCAGGTAGGACCCTTTCCACAGAGGGTTCTACATAGAACCCAAACGGGTTCTACCTGAAACAAAAAATGGTTTTACCTGGAACCAAAAAGGGATCTCATATGGGGACAGCCGAAGAACCCTTTATTTCCCTAAAGAGTGTATTACAGGGCTCCAGACTAACATTTTGGTGTCACTGGTGCCACTACTTTGTACAGTTGGTGGCAACAGCCCGTGATTTAGTCAGACCCAAATCATAAGTCTTCATCTTGTAAAGTAATTCATTCTTTATTAAGAAGTATAATAAAGACTACTGAGGTATTAAATAATTAAGTTATCTAACACGTCCAAGCAGGAATGCCTGATTGAAGATACAGTATTTTGATGTGCAACCTAATCCAGTGATTGTCGTGAATTTTGGGTTGACAATTAGACTATAGTTGCTATAGTCTACTGTCCAAATAGGACTCCAGATTTTTTTGTTCAATAGAGAGGAATTACATACGTCTTTATGTGCACCAACTAATATCAAACTAATTGATTTGGGGAAAATGGAAACTCAAAACACATTAACTAGATTGCCTACTCTAAATATAATACCCACTGCTAGTAGTCATGCATTCATACAACAGTAAATGTAATGTCCTAAAATAACTTTGCAGTTGTAGCCTACTACACAAGACCTATAGGCATATGCTCTTGCAATGGCCGGTACGCATTTCACACACACCACTCCATATCTCATAGCCATATCAAATATCTTGGCTGTAAAATAGTTGCTATTCGGCTGAATATTGAGAGTTGAAAAATACATATTATACCTACAGAAAGCTGAGACCCTCCTCTCTTTGACAAGGACAAGGGGACGAAGCTTCCAAAGCAGTGTTTTTCCCAAAATTGCATTTTGAAACATTATACTATCAGAACAATTTTTTCTCTCAAACACATGGGGGAGCGGAGGGTGGCTCGCTCATCACAACAACCAAAAAATAATAATTGTCCAGCCCATCTGGCATTTGCCAGAATTGGCAAATGGTCGATCCACGATTGCATTCCATCCATGCTGGGTTTTGCAGGTGTGACGTCATTACTTCCATCTGTTTTTATCGATACAAGATAGTTAAATGGAAAGACACCATAGCAGGCAATTGTCACATCTATTTTCTATGCAAACTTTCTAAATGTTAACAGCAATAAAATCACTGGACAAGTTAATGGAAACATAGCTATTGCTAGTCGCTATGGTGATATGACTTGTATCGACTATTTTTTCTTGAGCGGATGGTCAGGGGGCCGGAACATAATTACAAATCATTTATAGATTGCAAATTGACCGCAAGAAGCTCAGATATATTTGACTAGAACATCATTTCAAACCTTGATTACATTTGTATACGGTCACATATATCGCTCTATTATGCATGGGAATACTTTGGAAAAGTTTTCCATAATTAAAATTACTTGGAGCTGATTTGCTAGTTTTTATTCTTCTTTTTTGCTCAGAAAATTTGGTAGTGGGCCACCAGCTCCAAATTTAAACCAGAATAAACAAAAAAGTCACACCATTGTCTGCTTATTTATCCTTTACGTAATGATTTATGTTATGAAACTCAGGTCAGAATATCCAGTGTCAATTCACTAACATGTCCAAAGAAATATACAGTACAATTGATTTTCAAATATTGCAATTATATTTGCATAATAGGAGGGGATGATGATACCAGAGTAAGCTATAAGGCTCTTTTTCTGAATACATTGAGATACAAATGTGACTGGTTAAGATCAAGAATCCACAACAATATTGAAAATGTGAAGGTCACATCTAAAGTAGCCCTATACAATATTTACAAGGCCATGTAAAAGGTTCAAGCTGGAGCTTCCTAGTGTCATACACAGGATGCTGTCTCAAGCTCTGGGACACAGCAACCATTTGGCAGACGAGGTCTAGAACACATTTTATTACAACTTCACTGTCCTCTGCTGAACAGAATACAAATGACCTGGCTTCAAACTAGTGTTCTAGCACCACCTTGTGGCAATACTTCTAGATTTTAGACCTTTATACACCACATACTGCCTTTTCCAAAAAAAATTGTGTTACAGCCTGAATGTAATTCACTGGCCTACACACAATAACCCATAATGTCAAAGTGGAATTATATTTTTCTAAATGTTTACAAATTCATTCAGAATGAAAGGCTGAAATGTCTTGAGTCAAGTATACAACACCTTTCTTATGGCAAGCCTAAATCAATTCAGGAATAAAAATATGCTTAAAACAGGTCACATAAGTTGCATGTACTCACTCTGTGTGCAATAGGGTTTAACTTGATTTTTAAATGACTACCCCATCTCTGTACCCCACACATACAATTATCTGTAATGTCCCTAAGTCGAGCACTGAATTTCAAACACAGATTCAACCACAAAGACCAGGGAGGTTTTCCAATGCCTCGCAAAGGGCACCTATTGGTAGGTGTGTAAAAATACATTTTAAAAAAGCAGATATTGAATATCTCTTTGAGTATGGTGAAGTAATTAATTACACTGGATGGTGTATAAATGCACCCAGTCACTACAAAGATGCAGGCATCCTTCCTAATTCAGTTGTTGGAGAGGAAGGAAAGGATTTAACCATGAGGCCAAAGGTGGCTTTAAAACAGTTACAAAGTTTAATGGCTGTGAAAGAAAATGGCAGATGGATCAGCAAATTGTAGTTACTCCACAATACTAATCTAACTGACAGAGTGAAAAGAAAGAAGCCTGTACAGGATTTTAAAAAATATTCCAAAACATGCATCCTGTTTGCAATAAGGGGGCACTAAAGGAACACATTACTGAATACCATTCTCCATATTTTCAAGCATAGTGGTGGCTGCATCATGTTATGGGTATGCTTGTAATCGTTAAGGACTGGTAAGTTTCTCAGGATAAAAAAGAAACGTAACGGAGCCAAGCACAAGCAAAATCGTAGAGGAAAACCTGGTTCAGTGCTTTCCAACGGACACTGGGCGATGAATTCACCTTTCAGCAGGACAATAACCTAAAACACAAGGCCAAATCTACACTGGAGTTGCTTACCAAGAAGACAGTGAATGTTCCTGAGTGGCCGAGTTACAGTTTTGACTTAAATCTACATGAAACTCTATGGCAAGACCTGAAAATGGTTGTCTAGCAATGATCAACAACCAATTTGACAGAGCTTGAAGAATTGTGAAAATAATAAAATGGGCTAATGTTGCACAATCCAGGTGTGCAAAGCTCTTAGACTCACAGCTGTAATCAATGCAAAAGATGCTTCTACAAAGTATTTACTCAGGGGTGTGGATAGTTATTTAAATGAGATACTTATGCATTTCATTTTCAATAAATTACCAAACATTTCCAAAAACATGTTTTCACTTTGTCATTATGGGGTATTGCATGTAGATTTGTGAGAAAAAAACCATTTAATCAATTTTGAATTCAGGCTGTAACACAAAATGTGGAATAAATGAAGGGGTATGAATACTATCTGAAGGCACTGTACTTTTACACATACTCAGAATGTTACTTGGTGATATGGTGCAGCTAGTGATAAACAACATTTAGAGACAGAAGACAATTTACATACATCCAAAAGTAATTTGAACAGTAAACACACAAGCTGCGACCAAACACTGTGGCTGCCTTACCGGGCGCAAAACAGCTCTTTATGGCGTTCCCACATTAGATTATGTTTTCCATAACCTGAAAGAAGTTAATTGAAAGCATGTTGGAGCTATTATTTTTCCATCATGCGACACCTTATTTGGATCAAGAAATGGGACAGCATATATATTGATTGGGTGACATTTTTATTGCAGCAGTAGTTTTAGAGGGGCATCTTTTCTGAAATTCAACATCAAAGACAGAAGGAACATTTTTGTGCTTGCCAGTGAAGACATTTACAGTTAACGACAAGGCACATTAACCTGTAGTGATACGATTAATTTTAAAGCAGCAATCAGCAATTGAAACAATAACAAAGCGTGTCTCGCAGCTATTTCTGTAAAATGCTGAGGGATGGGGCTGCAGAAATGTAACCGCTCAAATTCATAGACAAAGCTATGGATGCAAGGACTGACCTTCCATGATATCAAAATTATAGTTGTATCCATGTTGAGGCTATATAGTGTTTGTTTACCTTTACTTTGTTTAAAAACATGAGTAAAACAAGCTTATATTTTGGGTTCTGATGGGGTACGACAGTTGAACTAAGCTCATGAGGCATTTATAAGTTATATTCTTCAAGAGTCAATGGGTACATATCAATAATTTCTAAGTCTAAAAATGTTTGTGGCAAATACAATTTGCCCCTTTAAGTCAGAAATTTCCATTTTGGCTTCTCCACCATTTAGTGGAGTTATGACGATAACTTTAATATGGTACAAAGTCAGCCATAAATCTCAACCATTTCTTGAATCAGACTAGTGAAACTGTCGAATGCAAAAATGAAAAGTACATCTGTGGTTCTGACTCTGAATTCCAAAAATACATAAGGATATTTTACACTGACTGGTGTATTACTCAGTAACCTCTGAATGGGCATTAAGAGAATCATATGATTGGACATAAGATGGTTGACAGTTTATTTAAATATGTATTCTTATGCAAAATACGAAAATAAAAACCAAACCATATATTTCACCACATAAGTCTGTATTAAATAAACGTCTAAAATGATGTCTTTGAAATATACATTTGGAATACAGTAAAAACACAAATATGTTTGCTTTTGTCGTCTCTTCCTTTACTCTTTCCAGACTCAAATTACCATATATCTCCTGATAGGTTGGTTGGTGGTACTATCATAAAGGCTTGTAGTCCAGCTTGGATTCCAGTTTCTTAGAATCTGCAACCTTGCGAACAGCTTTCATGAAATCTTCCTGGGTCACATACTCATGGTCAGCACGGATTGCAAACATACCTGGGAAACACACATAGCAGGGTTCATACAGACTGTGACAAGTCAAACTCAAGGACTTTCAAGTACTTCTTGGAGCACTAATACAGTTGAAGTCGGAAGTTTACATACACTTGGGTTGGAGTCATTAAAACTTGTTTTCAACCACTCCACAAATGTCTTGTTAGCAAACTATAGTTTTGGCAAGTCGGTTAGGACATCTACTTTGTGCATGACACAAGTAATTTTTCCAACAGTTGTTTACAGACAGATTATTTCACTGTATCACAATTCCAGTGGGTCAGAAGTTTACATACACTAAGTTGACTGTGCCTTCAAACAGCTTGGGAAAATTCCAGAAAATGATGTCATGGCTTTCATGGGAAAATCAAAAGAAATCAGCCAAGACCTAAAAAATAAAATTGTAGACCTCCACCAGTCTGGTTCAATTTCTGAATGCCTGAAGGTACCATGTTCATCTGTACAAACAATAGTGCGCAAGTATAAACACCATGGGACCACGTAGCCGTCATACCGCTCAGGAAGGAGACGCGTTCTGTCTCCTAAAGACTACTTTTGTGCAAAAAGTGCAAATCAATCCCAGAACAACAGCAAAGGACCTTGTGAAGATGCTGGAGGAAACACGTACAAAAGTATCTATATCCACAGTAAAACGAGTCCTGTATCGACATAACCTGAAAGGCCGCTCAGCAAGGAAGAAGCCACTGCTTCAAACCCACCATAAAAAAGCCAGAC
This sequence comes from Salvelinus alpinus, assembly GCF_045679555.1. NCBI lineage: Eukaryota > Metazoa > Chordata > Actinopteri > Salmoniformes > Salmonidae > Salvelinus > Salvelinus alpinus. The sequence continues at coordinate 14,956,252 of NC_092110.1, read as the reverse complement.
TACGGTTTGCAACTGCACATGGGGACAAAGATTGTACTTTTGGAGAAATGTCCTCTGGTTTGATGAAATAAAAATAGAACTGTTTGGCCATAATGACCATCGTTATGTTTGGAGGAAAAAGGGGGAGGTTTGCAAGCCAAAGAACACCATCCCAACCGTGAAGCACGGGGGTGGCAGCATCATGTTGTGGGGGTGCTTTGCTGCAGGAGGGACTGGTGCACTTCACAAAATAGATGGCATCATGAGAATGGACAATTATGTGGATATATTGAAGCAACATCTCAAGACATCAGTCAGGAAGTTAAAGCTTGGTCGTAAATGGGTCTTCCAAATGGACAATGACCCCAAGCATACTTCCAAAGTTGTGACAAAATGGCTTAAGGACAACAAAGTCAAGGTATTAGAGTGGCCATCACAAAGCCCTGACCTCAATCCCATAGAAAATCTGTGGGCAGAACTGAAAAAGCGTGTACGAGCAAGGAGGCCTACAAACCTGACTCAGTTACACCAGCTCTGTCAGGAGGAATGGGCCAAAATTCACCCAACTTATTGTGGGAAGCTTGTGGAAGGCTACCTGAAACATTTGACCAAAGTTAAACAATTTAAAGACAACGCTACCAAATACTAATTGAGTGTATGTAAACTTCTGACCCACTGGGAATGTGATGAAAGAAATAAAAGCTGAAATAAATCATTCTCTCTATTATTATTCTGACATTTCACATTCTTAAAATAAAGTGGTGATCCTAACTGACCTAAGACAGGGAATTTTTACATGGATTAAATGTCAGGAATTGTGAAAAACGGAGTATAAATGTATTTGGCTAAGGTGTATGTAAACGTCCGACTTCAACTGTATATACTTGTAATAGGTCATATTATGAAATTGTTTCTAGTCGCCAACAGATGACAGTATATCGCCACAACCTCAAGAAAAAAAAAAATAATAATAATTACTATTCATTACTACCTTAAAAAGTTCTACTCAATAATACGTGTTTCACTACATACACAAGTGGTAAGTCAGGACTGATGATGTTGACTGATTTCCTCATATGAACTGTAACTCAGTAAAATCTTTGAAATTGTTGCATTTATATTTTTGTTCAGTGTACATAATATATTGTCTTTATATTTAAAATTGTCTTTATAATTCACAAAATGTTAGGTCCCACAGGCTGTCCCAACACAGACATGAAAATGAATTCTGACAGTGGAGAAGACCCTTAGTTGACTCTAAAATGTTGTATTCTATACCCATTTGAAGAGAAAGAAGTTGTGAATGTGTTTGATAAGATTAAAGACTCTCAGGACCCTATTTACATTTTAGGGGACCCCACATGGGTCCCGGACCACACATGGGTCACGGACCACACATGGGTCACGGATCACACATGGGTCACGGACCACACATGGGTCACGGACCACACATGGGTCCCGGACATTTACATTTAAGTCATTTAGCAGACGCTCTTATCCAGAGCGACTTACAAATTGGACCCCCTAGTTTGGGAACCACTGTACTACTAACACCTCAATCACACCTACAGCGTGATTGAGCAATTGGTACGCAGCATCATCTGGACGTGTGTACAACAAAAGTTCAACATTCACCTTCTGCTACCATTTCTGTCAAGCCGTTTATGCATACATTCGATAAATCCAAGGTATGCACTACACAGAACGCACTGCAACTGCCTCTGCAACGCAATGCTGCAAGTCAAACGCAGCGTCCCATTGGAAATGAATGTACAGTACTTCTGGTGTACCAAAATGCAATGATGCTGTCGGTGTGATCAAGGCTTAACCTCACTCCCTGCTCGCGTCAATGCTTCCTCTCTCTGTGCATCTCCTTTACCTCCTTCATTACAGCCTGACACACCACTGTCTGTCTCACTACTCTCAATAAAGAAAATACATTTTGTTATGATAACTTATAGTAGCCCATCTTTTGATTATAGCTACCTTAATTTCAGTCAACTGCTCATGCTAATGGTCAGGCTTCGTTCAACATTAGCTTCTAACTTCATCCTTCCAGCCAGGTAGTTATAGTTAGCTGCCTGGCTAATAGCCGGAGCCCTTGCGCTACCTAGCTAGACATCTGACTGAAATATCAGCGACAATTTACCAGTTGTACACTCATTCGCTGAGAGTCAGGGGTTGGTTTGTTTGGGGGATGTCTGTTGAAGTCAAGGGTTGTTAAAATAATTGTCACTGTCAGTGACGTCTCTCTGCTACTTGCCACAGTAGGTCTGGGCTGAGGTAGTTCGTTTCACCTCTCGACCTATGTCGTGGGAGGAGTTTCCCGCTGGACAGAGTGGCGAATGAATGTGCTGCTAACAAGGCAAATCCGGGGTAGCAGACGAACATAACAAGCATACATGAATAATTTATGATTCCCCTCGTTCGCAGAGGTAGGCAAGATTAGAACTCTGATCAAGAAGCCTTCAGAGCGGTGATCAACGCTGGGAACGCAATAAGTGGGTAAATGATCATTAACAAAAAGGTGAGTAAACGATATTTCCCAAATAATGGTGTAAACGGCGTTCACCCTCCACTACATCCCTGGTTAGGTCTGGCAAAACCCATTCAGAAACATCAATATCCTGCAGGCAAGTTTGAATCTACATTTGCCTGGCTATCGATGTGACATTTGGCAGCGCCTAATCAGTCAGTTCTGTACCTGCTTGGCTGAGTGGCAGTGTAGGTGGAATGAGCAAGCTAGCCTGGCATCCAGAGCGCGAAACACGTGCGGAAATAAAACTCGGTAGTCTGCCCGGAAATTAATTTGGAAGACCCATACATTTTTCTAATATTTTTCATATTAACACATTTGATAGTTCTCTGTTCTCCTCATTTTAATTCAAGTACTCTTCAAGTACTTTACTCTGCAAAGTTCTGTCATACTCTCCAGGTCTATACCCAAACAGTTTGAACTTCTATTAAAAAAATTAACCTCTCCAGAAATAAGTCTCTCACTGTTGCCGCCTGCTATCGACCCCCCTCCGCTCCCAGCTGTGCCCTGGACACCATTTGTGAATTGATCGCCCCCCATCTAGCTTCAGAGCTCGTTCTGTTAGGTGACCTATACTGGGATATGCTTAACACCCCGGCAGTCCTACAATCTAAGCTAGATGCCCTCAATCTCACACAAATCATCAAGGAACCCACCAGGTACAACCCTAAATCCATAAACATGGGCACCCTCATAGACATTATCCTGACCAACTTGCCCTCCAAATACACCTCCACTGTTTTCAATCAGGATCTCAGCGATCACTGCCTCATTGCCTGTCTCCGCTATGGGTCCGCGGTCAAACGACCACCCCTCATCACTGTCAAACGTTCCCTAAAACACTTTTGCGAGCAGGCCTTTCTAATCGACCTGGCCCGGGTATCCTGGAAGGATATCGACCTCATCCCGTCAGTCGAGGATGCCTGGTCATTCTTTAAAAGTAATTTCCTCACCATCTTAGATAAGCATGCCCCGTTCAAAAAATGCAGAACTAAGAACAGATATAGCCCTTGGTTCACTCCAGACCTGACTGCCCTTGACCAGCACAAAAACATCCTGTGGCGGACTCCAATAGCATCGAATAGTCCCCACGATATGCAACTTTTCAGGGAAGTCAGGAACCAATACACACAGTCAGTCAGGAAAGCAAAGGCTAGCTTTTTTCAAGCAGAAATTCACATCCTGTAGCTCTAACTCTAAAAACTATTTGGGACACTGTAAAGTCCATGGAGAACAAGAGCACCTCCTCCCAGCTGCCCACTGCACTGAGGCTAGGTAACATGGTCACCACTGATAAATCCATGATAATCGAAGATTTCAATAAGCATTTCTCAACGGCTGGCCATGCCTTCCTCCTGGCTACTCCAACTCCGGCCAACAGCTCCGCCTCCCCCGCAGCTCCTCGTCCAAGCCTTCCCAGCTTCTCCATCACCCAAATCCAGACAGCAGATGTTCTGAAAGAGCTACAAAACCTGGCCCCGTACAAATCAGCTGGGCTAGACAATCTGGACCCTCTCTTTCTAAAACTATCCGCCGCCATTGTTGCAACCCCCATTACCAGCCTGTTCAACCTCTCTTTCGTATCGTCCGAGATCCGTAAAGATTGGAAAGCTGCCGCGGTCATCCCCCTCTTCAAGGGGGGTGACACCCTAGACCCAAACTGTTACAGACCTATATCCATCCTGCCCTGCCTAAAGTCTTCGAAAGCCAAGTTAATAAACAGATCACTGACCATTTCGAATCCCACCGTACCTTCTCCGCTGTGCAATCCGGCTTCCGAGCCGGTCACGGGTGCACCTCAGCCACGCTCAAGGTACTAAACGATATCATAACCGCCATCGATAAAAGGCAGTACTGTGCAGCCGTCTTCATCGACCTGGGCAAGGCTTTCGACTCTGTCAATCACCGTATTCTTATCGGCAGACTCAATAGCCTTGGTTTTTCTAATGACTGCCTCGCCTGGTTCACCAACTACTTTGCAGACAGAGCTCAGTGTGTCAAATCGGAGGGCATGTTGTCCGGACCTCTGGCAGTCTCTATGGGGGTAACACAGGGTTCAATTCTCGGGCCGACTCTTTTCTCTGTATATATCAATGATGTCGCTCTTGCTGCGGGCTATTCCCTGATCCACCTCTACGCAGACGACACCATTCTGTATACGTCTGGCCCTTCCTTGGACACTGTGCTAACTAACCTCCAAACAAGCTTCAATGCCATACAACACTCCTTCCGTGGCCTCCAACTGCTCTTAAACGCTAGTAAAACCAAATGCATGCTTTTTCAACCGTTCGCTGCCCGCACCCGCCCGCCCGACTAGCATCACCACCCTGGACGGTTCCGACCTAGAATATGTGGACAACTATAAATACCTAGGTGTCTGGCTAGACTGTAAACTCTCCTTCCAGACTCATATTAAACATCTTCAATCCAAAATCAAATCTAGAATCGGCTTTCTATTTCGCAACAAAGCCTCCTTCACTCACGCTGCCAAACTTACCCTAGTGAAACTGACTATCCTACCGATCCTCGACTTCGGCAATGTCATCTACAAAATAGCTTCCAACACTCTACTCAGCAAACTGGATGCAGTCTATCACAGTGCCATCCATTTTGTTACCAAATCACCTTATACCACCCACCACTGCGACCTATATGCTCTAGTCGGCTGGCCCTCGCTACATATTCGTCGCCAGACCCACTGGCTCCAGGTCATCTATAAGTTTATGCTAGGTAAAGCTCCGCCTTATTTCAGTTCACTGGTCACGATAACAACACCCACCCGTAGCACACATTCCAGCAGGTATATCTCACTGATCATCCCCAAAGCCAACACCTCATTTGGCCACCTTTCCTTCCAGTTCTCTGCTGCCAATGACTGGAACGAATTGCAAAAAAAACAACAACAAAAAATAATAAAAAAATTGCTGAAGTTGGAGACTTATTTCCCTCACCAACTTTAAACATCAACTATCTGAGCAGCTAACCGATCGCTGCAGCTATACATAGTCCATCTGTAAATAGCCCACCCAATCTACCTACCTCATCCCCATACTGTTTTTATTTTATTTACTTTTCTGCTCTTTTGCACACCAGTATCTCTACTTGCACATCATCATCTGCTCATTTATCACTCCAGTGTTAATCTGCTAAATTGTAATTATTCACTCCTATGGCCTATTTATTGCCTACCTCCTCATGCCTTTTGCACACACTGTATATAGACTTTATTTTTTCTACTGTGTCATTGACTTGTTTATTGTGTTATTGGCTTGTTTATTGTTTACTCCATGTGTAACTCTGTGTTGTTGTCTGTGTCACACTGCTTGGCTTTATCTTGGACAGGTCACAGTTACAAATGCCTACCTGGTTAAATAAAGGTTAAATAAATCAAAATTAAAAAAGTAGCAACTTGAGAAAATGACAGATTTTCAAGGTATTCTAGTACGTGAATTTCAGAGTGCCAAATTCAAGTACTTTAAGCACCTTGTGCAAACCCTAATATAGGAACAGACTGAGTGAATGGCTTGTTTTTAAGATGTAAAATATACAGTTATAAAGTGTATTGGATAGGTTACTAACCTGCTTCAGTGCACACGTTCCTTAAATCAGCTCCATTAAATCCATCAGACAACTTCACAATGGCCTCGTAATCTGCAAAGAAATTCAAGTTACAGCCCACCATGAAATTCCCAACATGCAACTTCATTTCATCACAAAATTATGTCACATCCACAGCACACTATCCAGTACCTAAACTCACCCATCTCTCCATGCTTAGTGATTGGTCCAGAGTGTATCTTCAGAATGTCCATCCGAGCCTGCTCATTGGGCAGTTCGATGTCTGTAAAGACAAAGCCAGAAGTTAAGAGTTCTGCTGTTCCTTGTCATTTACCAAGTCCTAGTTACTTTTCAGCCACTTGCCCTGGCCCTTTGGGGAAGTGACTAGGTGCTGAAATGGAACCAGGACCAAAGGTTTTTGCAACATGATTATCTATGCTTCTCAAACCAGGATAGTTAAAAGTCTCGAGAGGAAACATACGGATCTTGCGGTCCAGTCTCCCTGGCCTTAGAAGGGCAGGGTCCAGCGTGTCCGGACGGTTGGTGGCCATGATCATCTTCACTCTGTGCAGGGTGTCAAAGCCATCCATTTGGTTCAGCAGCTAGACAGGACAGATGAAAAAGTTAGCATCGTCAGTCTTAATTGGCTGATAAAACCAAGTGTTTACAGGTTTAGCCTTTAACACTTTGAGGCTCAATAATATGAGTATTACCACAGAGTTTCTAACCCAGAAGCCCAACACTTCCGGGAACGATTGCAAAGCAGAAGTCAATGAGAGAAGAGAAAATTTCTTCCTTAGTTCAATTTTTTTTTTCTCAATCTAAAAAGGCACAACCTATATTCGAGCAAATGACTTACAGGATACCTGAACCCCAATTTCAGCCTTGGCACAACCCCTTAAAACAAAAACAAAAAAATGCATTCAGGTGAGAAGTTGTGGGTGGAGGGAATTGCTCAAATATAGGAGTTTTGGGGGTGGATAAATGTAGTTGTAACTGATCCCAACACTTTCTCACTAAAGCATACTTACCAGAAATCTGCTGGCATGCTCTGATAAAAAAAAGTATGTGCATTGTGAGCAATTATGGCTCCGGACAGTTCTCACAGTGGTAAGGCACAGAGTTCCTGACATCTATTGCTACTTGCGGTGTTAAATTTGAATCTCTCATCAGGTGCAAAAACAATCTCTGAACTGTGGACTCACATTTATTGCGGTATTGTGTTGGGAAGAAAAGTGCAATCCCCACCTTAAAAATGAAGATTAGGGGCTCAATTCAATTGAAAGCGCATTGCAGTATTTACACAGTAGCTCTTTTCCAATGGTCAAATTAACTCATAGATCAGTCTTGGGTACTGTATATATATTAAAAAAACTTCCACTAGTGCCAGGGTGACCCCTCTCACAAGTATGCTTTCACTTTTCAAAATTAGAAGTGTGTGGGCATGGGATGAACATTGTAAATAAAGGATTAAAAAAGTATAATAATACAAGACACTATCTGCCCCATGTGGGATTAGAACTCACAACCACTGAACTACTGTATAAGCAAACTTTCTTAGCGGAGTCCGCTGTTGGGAAAAAAATTTGGCATCTATTTCTTTTTACGATGGATATGAATATAAAACGGCTAATCCTCATAGCATCATGCCAAATCTATTGGCACACTCCACTTACCTAGACCACTGCCAAATAAGGTGCGATGTCACCTGCTTTTATAGTGAGCCTTGAGGTGGTACCACCCAGCACATCCAGAAGGGAGTTTATTTCATATCCAACCCCTCCATTGAGATGACAGAGGTACCTTCAAGGTGCCTCTACACCACAATTTCAATGATAGAGTTGACCCGCTAGGAACAAAAAGACTAGATTTACTACTACTAAAATATTACCTTTGCAACAAACTGTGAAAATGAAAACTAGAATTCACTAGTTTCACTATAACTAAGACATCTGGTCTTGGATGAAAAACATGTTTTTTCATGAAAGTTATTCTTTAAGTAGCTGAATATGTTTTTACTCCAACCTTGTGAAAGTGACAAACTGACACGTTTTCATTTTAGTCAAAAACAACTTTACATCGAAGGAGTGCCTTTGATTTGACGGCCTCCACATGCGCAGGTCGGCGCGAGACGACCATTAGACCCGATGATGCGTTTCTGCGCATGAGCTTAGCTAGCCAACGTTGCCATGACATCGCCTACAAGCGTGATCTGGGATTTCTATCAGGGAAGCAGTTTCTACATACACTGCCGTTCAAAAGTTTGGGGTCACTTAGAAATGTCTTTGTTTTTGAAAGAAAAGCACATTTTTTGTCCATTAAAATCACATCAAATTGATCAGAAATACAGTGTAGACAATGTTAATGTTGTAAATGACCATTGTAGCTAGAGACTGCTGATTTTTAATTGAATATCTACATAGGCGTACAGAGGCCAATTATCAGCAACCATCACTCCTGTGTTCCAATAGCATGTTGTGTTGGCTAAGCCAAGTTCATCATTTTAAAAGGCGAATTGATCATTAGAAAACCCTTTTGCAATTATGTTAGCACAGCTGAAAACTGTTGTTCTGATTAAAGAAGCAATAAAACTGGCCTCCTTTAGACTAGTTGAGTATCTGGAGCATCAGCATTTGTGGGTTCGATTATAGGCTCAAAATGGCTAGAAACAAAGAACTTTCTCCTGAAACTCATCAGTCTGTTCTTGTTCTGAGAAATGAAGGCTATTGCATGCGAGAAATTGCCAAGAAACTGAAGATCTCGTACAACGCTGTGTACTACTCACTTCACAGTACAGCGCAAACTGGCTCTAACCAGAATATAAAAGAGGAGTGGGAGGCCCCGGTGCACAACTGAGCAAGAGGACAAGTACATTAGAGTGTCTAGTTTGAGAACCAGACACCTCACAAGTCCTCAACTGGCAGCTTCATTAAATAGTACCCGCAAAACACCAGTCTCAACGTCAACAGTGAAGAGACGACTCCTGGATACTGGCCTTCTAGGGCCTCTGTACGCCTATGTCGATATTCCATAAAAATAAAAAGTTTTTTTTAATTTTTTTAAATCAGCCATTTCCAGCTACAATTGTCTTTTACAACAACATTAACAATGTCTACACTGTATTTCTGATCAATTTGATGTTCTTTTAATGGACAATTTTTTTGTTGCTTTTCTTTCAAAAACAAGGACATTTCTAAGTGACGCCAGACTTTTGAATGGTAGTGTATCTTCATACTAAACCATCTTTGGTAGTACTTTGTGTGCAGTTAAGCTTATGGTTGTTCTCTGTTGAGAGACTCACCTCCATCAGTGTCCTCTGGATTTCTCTGTCTGCAGACGTCCCCTCAGAGAAACGACGACCACCTGTTAAACAGACAAAGACTCGTGTGTGTGTGTCTGGAACTCTATTGTTCAGTCAGTTTGTTGATTTCTATATTCTGTAGCTCTAGTTCATGTACCTATGGCATCGATCTCATCCATGAAGATGATGCAGGGCTGGTGGTCCCTGGCATAGTTGAACATCTCTCGGATCAGCCTAGCGCTCTCACCAATGTACTTGTCCACTATGGAGCTGGACACCACCTTTAGAAAATTGCAGTCAAGCTGGCTAGCAACTGCTCTGGCCAAAAGTGTCTTTCCAGTTCCTGAAAAGCATGAAAAGAAAATACAGTAAATTATAAAGCACATACTACTGGCTTCTGGAAAGCAGCCCTCAGGCTAACATGTAGTGCTATCAGAGAACCAGGCCAGTTGATCTCCTCACCTGGGGGTCCGTAGAGCAGGCAGCCTTTAGGGGGGATAATGCCCACCCTCAGGAAGAGCTCAGGGTTGGTCAGAGGCAGCTCAATCACCTGAAACAACATTTTCAAATCAAATGTTATCTGTCACAAACATGTTCAGCATATGTTATTGTTGGTGTAGCAAAATGCATCACCATCCATCCCTCTCACAATTGGACCATAAATATCTTCCGCACGCTCAATTTTATTTGCTCAACTCCTGCATCCTCCCTCCTCTCTGGCCTCCATTTAAAATGAGGAGAGGTGGCAAGTAGAGGGAATAAGGAGAAAAATACACTTGTATGAAGTGAGACTCATCAGGCAAATTAAGTTTACAGGGTGGAATCCCAAAATAAATGTATAAAGTGATAAAAAAAACATTTAGCTAGTTGTGCAAAACATTTTATAGATAAAAGGATAAGTAGCATATCCTTTTTAAATGTTTGCATGCTTTTTTCTTTCGAGAAAACAATAGCTGATTAAAAAGGCAGTGTATCAGATTTCAAAACTCTTCCGCGAAGGACTCAGGTAGGATAAACTTGTGCTTCCTCGCCAAAAGGAGTCTATCGAGGTGAGGACCATTTTCCTAGTAACGAATTGACACTCTCCTCAACCACTTATCGGTTTCCGGGTCACGGAGGAGAGAGGGCGGACTTTTCCCAAATGACAAAAAGCCTCCAGAAAAAGCTAACTCTGTCCTGTATGGATAAAGTGTGTGTATGTGCCTCACTAACCTCTCTGAGCTCTCTGATCTGCTCAGCCAAGCCTCCGATCTCAGAGTAGGAGACGCTGCCAGGGTCTTCATGAGACATGTTGTACACAAGGGGGTCCACCTCTCTGGGAAGGTACCTGCAAGGGGGAACAGCACACCAATATGTCATCACAGTGTGCCTTTGTTCTTACGGATTATATAGGTCATGGAGATGTCTTATAAGCAGAATATATATAATTTGTTTTACTTAAAATGCTTTCAATAGGGAGACTGTTGCAGAAAGTCAGATGCAGGCTAACACAATACAATGGTGTTTTGCTTGATAAACATATGAAATAGTAAAAGGCATTATAGACTTGGGAGAGTATACCAACTCACCTCATGATAGTCAGAGTGGTCATATCCAATGCAACTCTAGTACCAGGTTTGAGCATAGCCTTATCCAGCTGGGTGACAAAATATAAGGTTGGCACCTCAAGCATAATCAATATGAAATGGGAAGTGAAATACAAGTTGCAATGTTGTTTGTAAATATTTTGTTGTGGCTTAGGGTTTTGACCTACCTGCCGTCTGCATCCAACCACATATCGTGGGCCATTGGTTGCTTTGACAATGACTTAATTCCACGAAAGGATAGAAGAAAACCCCACGTTACACACTATATAGTCAATGCAAGCTAGTAGGAACATTTAAACGTTTTCATCCATGTAGGCCTAGCGGTAGATTCAACAAAACAACATCATATACAGCATAGGGATTTTCATTATAATTTAGGACTTACATTTTTCCTCTGTTAGCTGCTTCAGGACCTCACCAACAATCTAGAGAGGAGTCAAGAGAGGCCTTTGTAAATAAAATAAAACTTATATCAAGGCTTCTGATGATTTGGGATTAAATTTGCAGTCACCTGTCCAACACTTTGTAGAGCTTTCAGATCATTTTCTGATTTTTCATACTGTTTTGTCTGTTCTCTCAGTTGTTCACGCACTGTAAAGACAAACAAAAACAATGATTGACACTGACTACGTGTGTACCATCACACAGGCTGTCATCATCATCATCATCATCATCATCTGGTCGACCAAGTCAGCTAACACTAGCTAGTTAGCTAGCTAACTAACGTTATAAAACTAGCTTGTTCCTAAACACTGCATAAATAAAAGGTACATGAACAGTTACACACTAGACAGTTTAGTATAAATAACCTGGCGTTGAACTCATTTTCAAGGCTACTATAGCTATGTTAGTCTAGCTAGGTAACTGGAGAGGGTTACATTATGATGACAAAGCTACATGGACAGTTGTTGTGGCTGTAAAAGCCTGGCTATTGACAGAAACGATACATACATTCTTTCAAGCGTCCATCAATTTCTTTGTGCTCAAGCAATTTCTTTCTGTAATCTTGAAGTCCCTTGTCTCTGGGATCCGCCATGATGCCTTGAAAAAACCGGCTCTGCCACGCTGAATTGTGGGATTGAAAGTTGTGACATCAGAGGAAATGTTTTGCCATGTTTACAGTATGTTGTCACAGGAACGTCGTAATTAATTTTAAGTGGATTTAATTGTGCGTTGACTTAACTTTGCATTGAGAACATGTGACATTTTTTGTTAAGAAATTAATTCAAAACAACATATGAGTAGTATTTTGTGGAGCTTTTAGAAATGCATTAAATTTACCGTTTACATCAATGACTAATTTCGCGTTCAAGTGCTAAATCGGAACTCAGGAACTCGGTAATGTCCGACTTGCTAACTGGTTGAACGCGGAACGTGTATAACTACTATTACCGGTTAGTTTGTCCAACGTTTTCGAGTTTCCTAGTATTTAAAGTTACAAAAGCAATGTAGCATGCCATAGAGGATTCTTTTGAATTCAATGGGCACAGTCTCAGCAGTCCTATATCAATCTGGCTTGAGTCACAGAGGGCAGGGATGGTCAGTCAGTGGGGTGATGGAGTTGAACAGATAAGTTATTTGATACAGGGGGTTACTATAGGGTTGTGACAGTTGGTTTAAACTTTAGGTTGGAGAACTTGGTAAGACACCTTGGTTTTGGAGTGAACTAAGCCTATCAACCGCCCAAAACAATCATCAAAGGGATAATTTGTTTGTTTTGTTTTACTTCTAATGGTTCTAATACCTCTAACTGAGCTTGAACCTGTAGTTAACCGCAAACAATAGGATAAAACCAGAGTGGTTGGTTTCTCCCAGCGAAGTGGTGGCCACGGCGGCGCCCTCCACTGTTTGCTTGGAGCATTCTCAGGCCGGCTGTCAGGATCGCTGCTCCACATAAACAAAGGCACATCTGGGCGGGCGAGGCTGGAGGCCGCCCGCACAATGTGTAAACGGACGGCCTTCGCCAAGCACCCGTCATCTTCTTGGCCACCTTTCCAAAAAGGCTTAAATTCCTTCCACGGTGTTCTGGACATTCCGTGTGCTGTTCTTTTTCTTATTTTCTTGGTCGTTGTTTTCAGCTGTTGGTCGTTTTGTGTATACCCACCTTTGAGTTTGTGAGATGAAGGGTCCTTGCACTTTGCATGCCACAATGTACTTGTACTCCTAAGGCCAGAGCGGTCAGAAACCCTGTAAGGGGTGTGAAGGGTCAGTTCAGCTCATCCAGATTGTGTGTGTCCTGTCACCTCTCTGACATATGTGACACAGCTGTGTATCGCTGAGATTGGTCACACTATCAGCAGTTAGAGAAGGGTAATACAAAGCTATATATTCAACAGTAATGGAGGTATCTTTGTGACTTCATGTTGGTATTTAGAATGCATGCAGTAGCAGTGAATATGTGAATAACTTGTACACCCTACATGCTTTTCAAGTTTAGTGTGTCTATGTTCATGCATCTGTGCTTGGGAAATTTTTAGATCATTTCTGTGAGTGTGCAACTGTTTGTGTGTGCGTGTGTCTGCTGGGGAACATCCGATCCCCTCGTTCGCCGCATGCCACGCTTGCTTGCAGGTGGTCTGTCCCTGCTCGGGGCTGGCAGCAGATTTCATATTTCATAGGAACGCAGCACTCCCCTGGACGCCATCATTGAGTCCACATGGCAGGCCGGAAAGGCACTCTGTGAACACTTGGCTGAAATATGTGCTTAGCCAGCCCCCCCTTTCCAGCCTGCTCGCTCGCTGGGCCTCACAATTACAAGCCAGCTACAAATGTTGGTAGCTGTCTTTAACCCCTTGGATGCCATACTGGAGCCCTCTGTTTTAATGACCTCTGTGGGTTCTTTAGTGAATAGTTGAAATTGCTATGGGGATATGAATGAAGGAGTCACACAGAAGGAGAAAGGACATCTATCTATAGAGGAGCTTTGGTCTGGAGAACTTTGTACATTAAGTTTGATTACTAAGTATTGCTTTTCTTATTTTAATTTAACCTTTATCTAACTAGGCAAGTCAGCTTAGAACAAATTCTTATTTACAATGACGGCCTGTGTATGTCTGTTAGAGAGTGGTGGCGGGAGATACAGGGAAAGAAAGAGCGAGCTGGGAGAGATGCCATTGCCTACAGCGCTTGAGACTGAGGATCACCAGCAGGCGGAGATGGTTCAGCTCCAGCCATCCTATTTTAATGTCCTCTCCACTTCCACAGACTATATAAACAGGAAGCATAAACCAAACATGTTTATGAAACAATTGCAAAATCTGTTGTACAGAGCTGAAGGTCAGCTAAGTATTCCATTCAACAACTTTAAGGCAGTGGTGTGTCCAGAATATTTTTGAATAGGGTGGCCAAGCTGCGCAGCCTGGTCTCATAGACTAGACGTAACACAGTAAAAGTACATTCGGGACACTCAAATGAGTGTGATATGTTACATTTGGTATGGTAACATGAATGTCTAGCAACCCAAAGGTTGTGAGTTTGAATCTGACCACGGACAACTTGAGCATTTTAGCTAATTAGCAACTTTTCAACTACTTAGCATGTAAGCTAACCCTTCCCTAATCCTAACCTCAACCCTTTAACCTAACTCCTAAACTTTACCTTAACCCTAACTTCTAACCCATAGCCTCATTAATGTTAGCCACCTAGCTACAATTCGTAACATATCATACGTTCAGCAAATTCGTAACATATTGCACTTTTAAAAAATTCGTAACATATCCAAATTGTAATTTGTAACATAACATATGAAATGGCCGATGGACATCCACAAATTAATACATACCATACAAAACTTAGCATACTATATGGTAGCCTAGTGGTTAGAGCATTGGGTCAGTAACTGAAAGGTTGTTGGATTGAATCCGTGAGCTGACAAGGTAAAAATCTGTTGTTCTGAGCAAGGCAGTTAACCCACTGTTCGCTGTGGATGTCAATTAAAGCAGCCCCCGGCACCTCTCTGATTCAGAGGGGTTGGGTTAAATGCGGAAGACACATTTCAGTTGAATACATTATTGGACAACTGACTAGGTATCTTCCCTTATATGGAGTGTCTCCGATTTACATATAGAATAATACGAAATGCCCTGAGACAAGGTGGAGGTGGGGCACAGACCCAGTTTAGGGGGGCCATAACATTTTGAACCTTAATAGATGCAAGGTGGGTTTTTTCAATATAATTATGATGGTTCAATGCATTAAATGCTTCAGCTTAGGTTTGGTACATTTCCCTGTTCAAATAAATCATGAATATTTAAAGCGATCTTAAAACACACATTTTTTTATCTTTTTCATTAGGGGCTTTTTAGTCATTCTGTTTTTTTTATTATTTTGTTTTTTATCCTCGTTGTGTAGAAAATATTTAGGTTTTTATTTTCCTTGTTTTATTTGTGTTTCCTGTGAAGCACAATGCGTTGCATTCCATGTTTGAAATTTACTGTATAAATAAAGCTTGATTTGATTTGATAAATCAATTCCAAAAAGTATTGTTACAGTATTTGCATTCAAGGTCAGGATTTTATATAAGGGTATTAGCATACAGCAGTAAATTCACTTGAAACTGCCATCCAGAGTGCGGTTTGTACCCATGACATTCGGTGGGGGGAGTCATTTTCTCACGGGACCTTCAATGTGTGCACACATTTTTTGATGTGCTTTATAGTAAAGATGTAATATAAAAATGTATTACCTTTTAATGTGTCATGAACACAACCATGAAGTTTTCATCTGATTGTCAAACAAATCACTTCAAAAGGTAGGTTAAGTAGGTTACCTGCACACGTTCGTCTACTGTACTCCAAATAAGTGCAGCATCCGAACAGTGCGCTGGGCACCTGCCATTTGAATGGATAGGGATATCTATTACAAACCCCGTAAGTGTAATGACATTCAGCCTACAAAGTGCTTTCTCCGGATGCTTTCGTTAGGATGCTTTCTCACGTCTTGGTCAAATGTATTAATATTTTCAGAGACGACCTATCAGATCTCAGAATTTCTGGGGTGTGCACTGGGGAGGCCAAACATATATCAGATTGTGGCGTGGCCACCCTGGGCCACCCCCTGGACACGCCACTAGTTCAAGGGGCTCAGTACATCTACCTTGTAAAAGGATGTCAGCTCTCTTTTTCAGAGTTTGTTTTAACTAAGAAACTTGCAAATTGCGCAGTGAGTTCAGGTTGGCTCGCAACCGAAGAGGGCAATACAAGATGGCACTGTACTGTATGACTGCCATCTTGTGATCTCCGACCCAACTGCTATTTTGTGATTATTTTTATAATTTCTTAAGATTGACAATAACTTTTGAACATCAGAACGGCAGTTACTAACCCCAATTCCGACTTCAACTTCGACCCTGTGCTCTTTGTGTAATTCTGACCCAATTTTCGTTTAATCCAAAAAGAGGCAGGAGAAGGGGAGCCCTGGCGAGATTAAGGCGAAGGGAAAACCGATGTACAGTCTCTTGATAATAAGATGGAGGACCCCTGATCATGGATTTGCTATCAACTGGACTCTCGTAACTGCAATATTCTCTGCTTTTCTGAAACATGGCTTTTGGTAAAGATACCCCCCATGGCTATCTAACTCGATGGATTATCCATTCACCGAGCAGACAGGACATTGGATTCAGAGAAATTGAGAGGGGAGAGCTATGCCTTTTCATCAACAGCAAATGGTGTGCTGACTCTAGCGCAGTGGAAGCCTCGACCCATTGTTCACCCGTCTTGGAATGCTTGATGGTCAAATGCCAACCTTTCTACCTTCCGAGAAGGTTTTCAGCTGTTATCGTGACTGCTGTATATATTCCACATCAGAACAAGAAAAACTATATATAGAACATGAAAAACAATAAGCTGGCACATAATGCACTGTACGAGTCTATAAACAAACAGGACACTATGCACCCGGAGGCTGCTTTTCTTGTTGCCAGTGATTTTAATTCTGCATCACTAAGAAACGTAATGCTTCCATAAACACGTCTCCTTCGCCACTGGGGGCGATAAAGTCCTAGACCACTGTTGCTCTACCCACAAGCAGTCAAACAAGGCTTTCCCTTGTTCTCCCTTTGGCAAATCAGATCACCTGCTTCCTGTCTACAAGCAGAAGTTTATACAGGAAGTACCCATGATGCGCTCCATTGAGAAATGGTCCCCCGAATTGGAGGCTATGCTACAGGACTACTTTGTTGGCACTGACTGGAATATGTTCCGTGACTCCGCCAATAGTATCGACTAGCTAACCACCTCCGTCACCCGCTTCATTAGGAAATGCATCACTGACGTTGTCCCCACAGTGAAGGTTCACTGCTTCCTCAATCAAAAGTCCTGAATTAACACAGGTTGGCGCCAAGCTAAAGGTCAGGGCTACCGCACACAGGGCTATCGCATCCAACCCTGAGGCTACGGCTGAGGACACGAACAAGTGCAAGAAGTCCTGCTACGACCCCCGCAGAGCCATCAAACAAGCAAAATGACAATATAGGAACAAGGTGGAATCCTATTACACAGCCTCCGACACCCGCCGCATGTGGCAGGTGCTACAGTCCATTACAGATTGCCAGCAGCATACCACCCTGCATACCACTGCTGGTTTGCTTCTGAAGCTAAGCAGGGTTGGTCCTGGTCAGTCCCTGGATGAGAGACCAGATGCTGCTGGAAGTGGTGTTGGAGGGCCAGTAGGAGGCACTCTTTCCTCTGGTCTAAAAAAAATCCCAATTCCACACTGCCCTGTGTAGGGTGCTGTCTTTCGGATGGGACGTTAAAACGGGTCTCCTGACTCTCTGAGGTCATTAAAGATCCCATGGCACTTATCGTAGGAGTAGGGGTGTTAACCCCGGTGTCCTGGCTAAATTCTCAATCTGTTCCTCAAACCATCATGATCACCTAATAATCCCCAGTTTACAATTGGCTCATTCCTCCTCTCCCCTGTAACTATTCCCCAGGTTGTTGCTGTAAATGAGAACGTGTAATCAGTCAACTTACCTGGAAAAATAAAAACATTACAAAGGAAGACCCAGCCATGATCTGTTGAACGATGCCTCTCTACCAGATGAACTCAATGCATTTTATGCACGCTTCGACAAAAACAACACGGAGCCATGCATGAGGGCCCCCGCTGATCCAGATGACTTATATTGCTCTCCGAGACCGATGTGAGTAAGGTTTTTAATCAGGTCAACACTCATAAGGCCGCGGGGCCGGACTGTATTCCATGGTGCGTTCTCAGAGCATGCAGAGAACAGCTGGCAGGCATATTCACAGTCATTTTTAAGCTCTCCTTGTCTCAGTCTGTAATCCCCACATCTCAAACTGACCACCATTATTCCTGTTCCCAAGAACTCTAAGGATACCTGCCACAATGACTACCACAGAGTAGCACTCACATCTGTAATCATGAAGTACTTTGAAAAGCTGGTTATGGCACACATCAACTCCATCATCACAGACATCCTAGACCCACTCCAATTTGCATACAGCCCCAACAGAGCCATAGACGACACAATCTAAATTGCACTCCACACGGCCCTCACACACCTAGATCAAATCAAATCACATGTAATTGGTCGCATACACATATTTAGCAGGTGTTATTGTGGTTGTAGCAAAATGCTTGTGTTTTTAGTTCCAACAGTGCAGTAATATCTAACAATACACAACAATACACACAAATCTAAAAGTAAATTAATGGAATTAAGAAATATATAAATATTAGGATGTGTAATGTCAGAGTCCGGAGTATAAATACACTATATATACAAAAGCAAAAATTAGACGGGGCTGCAGTGGAGCGGGTCGAGACCTTCAAGTTCATTGGTGTCCAAATCACTAGAATGGTTCACACACACAGTCATGATGAAGGCACAACAGGGCCTCTTCCCCCTCAGAAATTTGAAAAGATTTGTCATGAGCCCTCAAATCCTCAAAAAGTTCTACACTTGTATCATTGAGAGCATCTTGACTGCCTGCCTCACTGCTTGGGATGGCAACTGCACTGCCCTCGATTGCATACAGAGGGTGGTGTGAACAGCCCAGTACATCACTGGGGCCAAGCTCTCTGCCATCCAGGACCTCTATATCAGAGGGTGTGGAAGGAATGCCCAGAAAATCGTTTTAAGACGCCAGCCACCCAAGACATAGACTGTTCTCTCTCCTCCCGCACTGCAACGGTACCGAAGCAACAAGTCTGACACCAACAGGCTCCTGAACAGCTTCCATCCCCAAGCAATAAGACTGCTAAATAGCTAACAAAATGGCTACACGGAATATCTGCGCTGACCGTTCTATTTGTATTTTTGCACTGACTCTATGCACACTCTCTACACACTCACTCACACTGACACTCCCAACACACACACACACACACACACACACAGTAGCTTACTTACATTCTCGTGTTCTTCTTATTTCTATTTCTCTTGTGTTTTTGTCCTACTTTTTTTATAAATGTTTTATAGTGCTAATGATATTGAAATATATAAATATATAGCAAACAAGAAAACCATTTTAACTGAACTTGTGCACGTGACACTAAAACTTGAAACAACAAACCCAATTTTACATTTGGAAACCAAGCCAGGGTAGGGCATCTTGAAACTGTTAGGAAACTATTCCAGATCTCTTAAACAGACCAGGGGGACTGTGTACATCTCCATAATTGCACGTCAATTTATGTACAAACACAGGGTTTAGTCAAGCTCCTTTACAACCCCCACTACTCCCCCCCCCCCCCACACACACACACACACACACACATATATATAAAAGTATGTGGACACCCCTTAAATTTTGTGGATTCGGCTATTTCAGTCACACCCGTTGCTGACAGGTGTATAAATCAAGCACACAGCCATGCAATCTCCATAGACAAACATTGGCAGTAGAATGGCCTTACTGAAGAGCTTAGTGACTTTCAATGTTGCACCGTCATAGGATGCCACCTTTCCAATAAGTCAGTTTGAGTTGCCCCGGTCAACAGTGAGTGCTGTTATTGTGAAGTGGAAATGTCTAGAAGCAACAACGGCTCAGCCGCAAAGTGGTAGGCCACACAAGCTCACAGAATGGGACTGCCGAGTGCTGAAGCGCGTAAAAATTGTCTGCTCTCGGTTGCAACACTAACTACTGACTTCCAAACTGCCGCTGGAAGCAACGTTAGCACAAGAACTGTTCGTCTGGAGCTTCTTGAAACAGGTTTCCATGTACAAGCAGCTGCACACAAGCCTAAGATCACCATGCGCAATGCCAAGTGTCGGCTGGAGTGGTGTAAAGCTCGCTGCCATTGGACTCTGAAGCAGTGGAAACACATTCTCTGGAGACGGATGAATTTGGCGGATGCCAGGAGAACACTACCTGCCCCAATGCATAGTGCCAACTGCAACGTTTGGTGGAGGATGATTAACGGTTTGGGACTATTTTTCATGTTTCGGGCAAGGCCACTTAGTTCCAGTGAAGGGAAATCTTAATGCTACAGCATACAATGACATTCTAAACGATACTGTGCTTCCAACTTTGTGGCAACAGTTTCAGGAAGGCCCGTTCGACGAGCAGGTATCCACATACTTTTGGTCATGTAGTGTATATACACACTCACAGCCCCCCTGCCTCTGCCTTTCCACTGAGCAGTCCCATGCGCACACACACACACACACACACACACACACACACACACACACACACACACACACACACACACACACACACACACACACACACACACACACACACATATACACACCGCGCCCCCTGACTAAACAAGACCAGAGGAGCAAACAACAATTCTCAAACACTAACCATATCAACCTTCAGCTCGACAGCTTGTCCATGTTGTGGGACTTCACTGAGAACTCTGGGTTCCTCAGGATTCATCTTGTGCGTTGTATGTTATGTTATGTTCTATTTTCAGTCATGGGAATACACTGTAAATGTGGAACTAGTATTTACTGTACTTCTCTAGATGATTGAGCCAAACATTTCACAAGTATGTTCTCAACTCAAAATCTCACCACCAAACTCTAAACTATACTAACAGTTGTAATGCTGGCCGGATTATGGTCATTGTGCAAGAAAATGACAGGTGAAAGGTTATGCACAGTTCTCGACCAAACCCTGACCTTATGGTCCTGTTGTCCACCCAGTGCATTGACCATAACTCAACCAGGTCAGGGTTCGGCTACTGTCTTGAGGTCTAAGGCATGAAGCAGCATACTGTATGTATGACACAACCATTCCCCATTCATGGGAGAGTGACCAAAGCAAACACAAGGCCTTGTTACTGTGGGGCTGTGTGGGCTGTTCCCCCGTGCCGTTCACATGTCAATGACCTCATGTTATAGAGGAGACAACAGACAGGGTTAACACACTCACACACGCACCTCCTTCCCCCTTCTACCCAACCTGCCTGTCTCCGGAACATTCTCCTGACTTAATTCACAGCTGAAGTAGAACTGGGCAGCAGCGTTCTGGGAGTGTTTCTCATTAACAGGGGGCCTGCCTGGTCCCTGGGCTGCATGCTGTGAAGTTGTGTAAGTCCTCCGCTCTGCTTACTCACTCCAACGGAGGACCATAAGGACCATAAGAAGCAGGTGTTTGCTGATCAAGCGGCCCTTTGGTCCCCCTGCTAGGGATCCCTGGCCATTTTAGATGTGCTTTATTAGTTAGAGGGAGTGATCCCAGCTCTGGCAACACGCGCCTCTGGCCTGGTGGGACTTGCACCAGGGCTGGTGGGGCTTGCAGCTGTGCATGCTAGTCCTAACTAGCCCTGTATTTCTGTTGTTCTTTCTCTTCTACACACTCATTCGATAGTTCTCTCTGTCAGTCCATCTCTCTTATTCTCTTTTCTCTCTCTCTCTCTCTCTACTGTATGTTGATGTTCTCTATGACCCCTGACCCCTGGAGTTAATGACCACATCACAGAGACCTCTGCACCTCTGCTCCGTACCAACACAGAGGCACAGGGAAGGGAATGGGGTCGAGCTCTAAAAACAATCCTGTCTGACAATGGCCTCTCAGTCCTTGAAGGCAGTCATCTTGGATTTCTTCAATGGGGTGTGTTTGGAAAGCAATCATCCTGCATACAGAGTTGTATACAGTCACAGGATGAAAGAAAATACTAACCTTGAGTCAGGCAAGCACCTGTGAGGTGGATTACAGGTCAGCTCCTAGTCTCTGGGAAGTATCAGTCTGCAGTGTTCTCCTTCCCTCTTCTTCACTCCCCTCTTCTGCACTTATCCATAAAGACATGACAGGTGAAAGGAACATGGTGGAGGCCTTAAGGCTTCCCATCCGGAACAGTTTGTGCATACTGTTTATTATGACAACATTTGTGATGTTTTTTTCTCGTTTTGATCTTCGGGAAGTAATTTTCTCGGCTGTTCGTTCACATACAAACAAGTCTATGCCCCTACGTCGGTGATTTGTCAACAGTAGGTATTCTTCAATTAAGTGTTTGTTGTCATTCAACAAGAAAAAACAATTTTCATGCAAATGTTTTCATTTGAGAAATACTGCACCAAACATCTTAGATAGATGTAAAATTGTGTGACTATGATTTCCTCAGCAAAAACGTTAATATTTAAGACAGATTTCTTGAGTTATTTTTGATTATTTTTGACTATTTTGACGAAGTGTATACTGGCTTTGGCATCTCAAGATGGACAAACAGTACTATTGCCGCTTTCTTCTTGTTTTTAAGCAAAGGTCTTTTAAGGGAGTATCCGAGCACACTCGTTCGGTTTGGATAGCCGAATTCGGGCAATGCGCTAGCCGTTTCGAAGCATGTGGAAGGCTTTAGTGTCTAGGGATTGATTGAAACTGAAAAACACAAACATAATTTTTAGCACTAGGAACATCTTAGTAGGAAATGGACAAATAATTATTTTAATGCTAAAGATTATCTTTATGTGTTTGGGAAACTGACCCCATGTCACGTTCTGACCTTTATTTCCTTTATTTTTGTCTTTATTTAGTATGGTCAGGGCGTGAGTTGGGGTGGGTAGTCTGTGTCTTTTTCTATGTTGGGGTTTTGAGTTCGGCCTGGTATTGTCACGTTCCTGACCTTATTTCCTTTGTTTTGTCTTTGTTTAGTTGGTCAGGACGTGAGCTGGGTGGGCATTCTATGTTATGTGTTTCTATGTTGGGTTCATTGTTAATTAGCCTGATATGGTTCTCAATCAGGGGCAGGTGTTTTAGGTTTCCTCTGATTGAGAACCATATTAAGGTAGGCTGTTCTCACCGTTTGTTTGTGGGTGATTGTTCCTGTGTCAGTGTTTGTGCCACACGGGACTGTTTCGTTTCGTTCGTTCGTGTGTTCTTTCCTGTTCGTGCGTTCTTGTTTTATGTTCTCAAGTACAGGTCTGTTCACGTCGATTTGTTATTTTGTATTTTGTCAAGTGTTCTTCGTGTTCGTCTTTCTTTAAATAAATCGAGATGTATTCACACTACACTGCATATTGGTCCGATCCTTGCTCATCCTCAGACGAGGAGGAGGACGAGCGTTACAGAATCACCCACCAACCAAGGACCAAGCAGCGGGGTAACGGGCAGCAGCGACAGCAGCGGCAACATACACAGGATTTCTGGACATGGGAGGAAATTCTGGACGGTAAGGGACCCTGGGCACAACCTGGAGAATATCGCCGCCCTTGTGAAGAGCTGGAGGCAGCTAAAGCCGAGAGGCGGTGGTATGAGGAGGCAGTGTGAGTCAGCCCAAAAAATGTATTGGGGGGGGCTACAAGGGAGTGTGGCGAAGTCAGGTAGGAGACCTGCGCCAACTCCCCGAGCTTACCGTGGAGAGCGAAAGTACGGGCAGACACCGTGTTATGCGGTAAAGCGCACGGTGTCTCCTGTACGTGTGCTTAGCCCGGTGCGGGTTATTCCACCTCCCCGCACTGGCCGGGCTAGATTGAGCATTGAGCCAGGTGCCATGAAGCCGGCTCAACGCGTCTGGTCTCCAGTGCGTCTCCTCGGGCCGGCATACATGGCACCAGCCTTACGCATGGTGTCCCCGGTTCGCCAACACAGCCCAGTGCGGGTTATTCCACCTCCCCGCACTGGTCGGGCTACGGGGAGCATTCAACCAGGTAAGGTTGGGCAGGCTCGGTGCTCAAGGGAGCCAGTACGCCTGCACGGTCCGGTATATCCGGCACCACCTCCCCGCCCCAGCCCAGTACCACCAGTGCCTACACCACGCACCAGGCTTCCTGTGCGTCTCCAGAGCCCTGTTCCTCCTCCACGCACTAGCCCTGTGGTGCGTGTCTCCAGCCCGGTACCACCAGTTCCGGCACCACGCACCAGGCCTACTGTGCGCCTCAGCCGGCCAGAGTCTGCCGTCTGCCCAGTGACGCCTGCACTGCCCGTCTGCCTAGTGGCGCCTGCACTGCCCATCTGCCCAGTGCCGCCTGCACTGCCCGTCTGCCCAGAGCCGCCTGCACTGCCCGTCTGTCCTGAGCCTTCAAAGCTGCCCGTCTGTCCTGAGCCTTCAAAGCCGCCCGTCTGTCCTGAGCCTTCAGAGCCGTCCGTCAGTCAGGAGCCGCTAGAGCCGTCCGTCAGACAGGAGCAGCCAGAGCCGTCCGCCAGACAAGAGCAGCCAGAGCCGCCCGCCAGACAGGAGCAGTCAGAGCCGCCCGCCAGACAGGAGCAGCCAGAGCCGCCCGCCAGACAGGAGCAGCCAGAGCCGCCCGCCAGCTATGACCTGCCAGAGCCGTCAGCCAGCCATGACCTGCCAGTGCCGTCAGCCAGCCATGACCTGCCAGTGCCGTCAGCCAGCCATGACCTGCCAGTGCCGTCAGCCAGCCATGACCTGCCAGAGCCGTCAGCCAGCCATGACCTGCCAGAGCCGTCAGCCAGCCATGACCTGCCAGAGCCGTCAGCCAGCCATGACCTGCCAGAGCCGTCACTCAGTCCGGTGCTGCCCCTCAGTCCGGTGCTGCCCCTCAGTCCGGTGCTGCCCCTCAGTCCGGTGCTGCCCCTCAGTCCGGTGCTGCCCCTCAGTCCGGTGCTGCCCCTTAGTCCGGTGCTGCCCCTTAATCCAGTGGGGTTTATATGGAGGGTCGACATTAAAAGGAGGCCACGGAAGCGGGGATTACCTATGGTGGGGTGGGGACCACGTCCAGAGCCAGAGCCGCCACCGTGGACAGATGCCCACCCAAACCCTCCCCTATAGGTTAAGGTTTTGCGGCCGGAGTCCGCACCTTGGGGGGGGGGGGGGGGGGGGTACTGTCACGTTCCTGACCTTATTTCCTTTGTTTAGTCTTTGTTTAGTGGGTCAGGACGTGAGCTGGGTGGGCATTCTATGTTATGTGTTTCTATGTTGGGTTCATTGTTAATTATCCTGATATGGTTCTCAATCAGGGGCAGGTGTTTTAGGTTTCCTCTGATTGAGAACCATATTAAGTAGGCTGTTCTCACCGTTTGTTTGTGGGTGATTGTTCCTGTGTCAGTGTTTGTGCCACACGGGACTGTTTCGTTTCGTTCGTTCGTGTGTTCTTTCCTGTTCGTGCGTTCTTGTTTTATGTTCTCAAGTACAGGTCTGTTCACGTCGATTTGTTATTTTGTCAAGTGTTCTTCGTGTTCGTCTTTCTTTAAATAAATCAAGATGTATTCACACTACGCTGCATATTGGTCCGATCCTTGCTCATCCTCAGATGAGGAGGAGGACGAGCGTTACAGGTATGATTCTCAATCAGTGGCAATCGTTGTCCCTGATTGAGAATCATACTTAGGTAGCCTGAGTTTCACTTTTGAGTTGTGGGTGTTTGTTGCCGTGTCAGTGTTTGTCGCCACACGGTACTGTTTCGTTTGTTCACGTCGTTTGTTGTTTTGTATTTGTAGTGTTCTGTTTTGTTGGATTAGTATTAAAATTCATCATCATGAACACTTACCACGCTGCGCCTTCGTCCTCCTCTCTTTCACCCGAAGACGATCGTTACACCCCAGCTGTTTCAAGGACGGAAAGGAGACAAGGAGTGTGATGGCCCCGGAGTGGATGGCTGCCGTCTAATCCGCTCTTAACCAGCCATGCTATTTGTTTGTTTTTTCGAGTTGGTTGTAAGTTTTTTTGTACATAATGTTGCTGCTACCGTCTCTTATGACCGAAAAGAGCTTCTGGACATCAGAACTTCAATTACTCACCTCAAATTGGACAAAGAGTTTTTCTTCAATGAGTCGGACGGGAGGGATATACTACAGACACCCGACCAGGCCCAGATCCCCATCATTCGCTGGAGAAGGAAACTGAGATTTTGCGGAAAAAGATCAGGGTGCCTTGTGAGGATCAGGTGAAGAGTGGCTAATCTGCCTTTGCCTTCTGTCCTGCCAGCTAATGTTCAATCACTGGAAAATAAATTAGACGAACTGAAAGCATGTAACGGGAAATCACCCCGCAACATTCAAACGAGGCTACAAAGAAAACTAATGGGACTGTAGCGACTGTGTTGACTTCAAAATTTGGGGTGTGAACTAGGTTTCTATTCAAGCGTTGATCGACATGGTAATGGATCTATAGTATTGGAGAAAAGTTGAAAAAACGGACCCTCCGTTACATCGTGACGTGTCATGTCGTAACGTACAGCACGCATAAAGCAACTATTTTTGTCTTACAATCTCTCTCCACCAGGTGTAGCACTTCTCTCATCGTTTAAAAACAAGAAATGGACAGTGACAGGGGTAAGGGGGGATACCTAGTCATTTTTTGCGTCATCATTGCATGCGATCATCATTCTCAAAGCCGCTGTTTAATTCTAAGATCACTTTAGCACCTCCCTAAAAACCCGATTCAAATTCGACACAAACCTTCAAATAGGTATGTAATGACACATTATATAAACTCTTTATAGAGTTTTATTTACATTTTAGAGGCGATAAGGTGATAAGTTGGACAGATCGAGTGAAAAAAAGCAATTTTCCCACACAACCTCTCTCCTTCTCACTATCACGCATTAGTTTTGCTTCCCCACCCGCCATTTTTAAAAAGACCCGACGGGGCTCATTGCCTGCTTGAATTATGCAGAAACGGGCAGCGTTTAGGTCATGTAATTGATCATGTTGGAAAGGGGAGAAATTGTGCTTTACAATGGTATTGACATTACAGTTGATCTGGAAGTATTACGTTTTTGGGGCGCTAAAATAAGGGCAATTGTATGGACCAAGGCGATGTACGAGTTTACGTTATATCCTACCAACAGGACATTAAAAACTAATATCTTATGTTTCACCGAGTCGTGGCTGAACGAAAAAATTAAGAACATACAGCTGGCGGGTTATACACTCTATCGGCAGGATAGAACAGCAGCCTCTGGTAAGACACTGGGCGGGGCCTATGCATATATGTAAACAACAGCTGGTGCATGGTATCTAAGGAAGTTTTGAGGTTTTGCTCACCTGTTGTAGAGTATCTCATAATAAGCTGTAGACCACACTGTCTACCTAGAGAGTTTTCATCTGTATTTTTTGTAGCTGTCTATATTTTGTAGCTGTCTACAGCACAGACTGGGATATGTTCTGGGATTCTTCCGATGGCATTGAGGAGTACACCACATCAGTCACTGGCTTTATCAATAAGTGCATCGATGACGTCGTCTCCACAGTGACCGTACGTACATACCCCAACCAGAAGCCATAGATTACAGGCAACATTCACACTGAGAAAAAGGGTAGAGCTGCCGCTTTCAAGGAGCGGGACTCTAACCCGGAAGCTTACAAGAAATCCCAATATGCTCGCTTCGAGGCAAGTAACACTGAAACATGCATGAGAGCATCAGCTGTTCCGGACAACTGTGTGATCACGCTCTCCGCAGCCGATATGAGTAAGACTTTTAAACAGATCAACATTCACAAGGCTGCAGGGCGAGACGGATTACCAGGACGTGTACTCCGAGCATGCGCTGACCAACTGGCAAGTGTCTTCACTAACATTTTCAACCTCTCCTTGTCTGAGTCTGTAATACCAACATGTTTCAAGCAAACCACCATAGTCCCTGTGCCCAAGAACACAAAGGTAACCTGCCTAAATGACTACCGACCCATCACGTCTGTAGCCATGAAATGCTTTGAAAGGCTGGTCATGGCTCACATCAACACCATTATCCCAGAAACCCTAGACCCACTCCAATTTGCATACCGCACCAACAGATTCACAGATGATGCAATCTCTATTGCACTCCACACTGCCCTTTCACACCTGGACAAAAGGAACACCTACGTGAGAATGCTATTTATTGACTACAGCTCAGTGTTCAACACTATAGACAGTCTCATCGTTGTCGGTGATCAGGGCTACCACTGTTGTGTCATCAGCAAACTTAATGATGGTCATGAGTGAACAGGGAGTACAGGTAGGGACTGAGCATGCGCCCCTGAGGGGCCCCCGTGTTGATCAGCGTTGCGGATGTACCTACCCTTACCACCTGGGGGCAGCCCGTCAGGAAGTCCAGGATCCAGTTGCAGAGGGAGGTGTTTAGTCCCAGGATCCTTGCATACAGAGGGTGGTGCGGACAGCCCAGTACATCACTGGGGCCAAGCTTCTTGCCATCCAGGACCTCTATACCAGGCGGTGTCAGAGGAAGGCCCTAACAATTGTCAAAGACTCCAGCCAACCTAGTCATAGACTGTTCTCTCTGCTACCGCACAGCAAGCAGTACCGGAGCGCCAAGTCTAGGTCCAAGTGGCTTCTCAACAGCATCTACCCCCAAGCCATAAGACTCCTGAACAGCTAATCAAATGGCTACCCAGACTATTTGCATTGCCCCCCCTTCTATGCTGCTACTCTCTGTTATTATCAATGCATAGTCACTTTAATAACTCTGCCTACATGTACATATTACCTCAATTACCTCGACAACGGTGCCCACGCACATTGACTCTGTACTGGTACCCCCTGTATAATAGCCCCGCTATTGTTATTTACAGCTGCTCTTTAGTAATGTTTTATTCTTATCTCATACTTTTTTTTTGGTATTTTCTTAAAACTGCGTTGTTGGTTAAGGGCTTGTAAGTAAGCATTTCACTGTAAGGTTAGGGTTGTATTCGGCACATGTGACAAATAAAATTTGATTTGACATTTGACTATTGAGATGCTCCCAGTCCCTACGCGTGGGTGCTTGATCTGTTCACCACTAGAGGGCAGTGTCTTCCAATGTGATGAGGTGTGTCCTGACTGCCCCAGAGCGCGACCCACCTCTTTCCTGGATGGATTCAGCCATAAGAATGTGTGAAAAAGACCAGAGACAACTCACAGAGGTGTTGTCATACCAGATCTGAGAAACACAGAGAGGTGGCAGTGTTGTATTATGGGTGCACCTCAAAGAGAAAGGGAGTCCCGCCATTCTACAGTTCCACAGAATGACAGAGGAACATGTTTGCTCATGCCACAGGACGCAATGTTTTCAGAGGAAAAGCAGGAGCGATGAGAGTGAGGTAGAGAGAGGGAGAGATGAGGGGGAGGGAGGCTGAGGGAGTCTGGTGGCCACATGTCCCTTCTTTTGCTCAGTGCATGGTTATTGCAGGGTAGGGTTTCATGCTAAACATCCACAGAGAGGCTGAAAATAAACCCTCTCCAAACACAGGGGCTGGGTGGTGTTGTGGTGAGGACAGGCCCAAGACAACCCCCAGCCAAACCTCTACATCCTCAGCTTTAGCTCAATTAGACTGCCTATACTATAGTATACTCTCCTGAACCCCCTTGTCCCAGCTGCATATAACCCCTGACACACACACACAAGGTAGCTTGTATTTCAAATGTTAGGCCAAAACATATGGCTGAAAACATTGGGTTTCTTTGACCCAAATAGGGCTGCAGTTTTCGTGGGAATATTCTGTAAAAGGAGTAAGACAATGGCAAAAGGCCTAATCGTAGTGATCCTCAACCGAAGAGATGCACACATACCAGCCAGACAGTGTTACAGGAACACTGTGCAACATTAGCAGCCTGTAAAACATGGAAAGAAGACGTTAATTGCCATTTGCCGTCCTTTGAAATTATTCTCCTCTTCTGAAGAACACGTTCCCCTGCCAAAAGAGAAGTCAAAGTAGGAGCGGAGTTGGGGAACCACATCAAACAGACTTTGATTATGAATCTGTCAGCGTTGAAGGGCTATTACTATAGTAGCAGCTCTGTGCCTTAGGGAGGAACCTGTCAATATCCTCATTAAAGGGCCTTCACCTGCACATGACTTTAGCTGGTTCACTCGAGGCACTGCAACTGTCTCTGTTTCTGTACGCTTTTACATAACCCAGGCCTCAGAGCTTTGTGCTGCAAGCAGGATAATATGTAAGAGACAGTGGCAAGTGTGTGTGTGAGGGTGTAAGTGTGTGTGTGCACTGCAGTGTGAAAACCTATGTCCATGAGTGTGTATTGAACATGTGTATGCATATGCACGTGTGTGTGTGTGTGTGTGTGTGTGTGTGTGTGTGTGTGTGTGTGTGTGTGTGTGTGTGTGTGTGTGTGTGTGTGTGTGTGTGTGTGTGTGTGTGAAAGAGTGTCAGAGGGCCACTTAGGAGCATCTGTGAAGTCAGCACCCACACACTAACACATCAGACCCACTTGACAAGCCAACTCCTGTGAACAATTCATTGAATTATTAGGGTGCAGTGGGGAACTATCCCCACCAGTGGAATGTGTGAAGGGATAAGTGGGGGTGGTGGGGTTGAGGGGGGATGAGGGGGTGAGGATGAGGGGGTTATGGAGGGGGAACAGGAAAAAGAGTGAGGGAGAGGCGAGAGGTGAGGTCTCAGGTTAGGGGGGCGGTAATGATTAACAGTGTTTGTCTGGATAGTTTGACTGAGTGAAAGAAAAGAGTGCGAGAGAAAGAGATACTTTTCTTCTCTCCTGTCACCACACTGTTGCTTTTCTGTGCCTGACCCATTGAGGTGTTGTAAGATAGCTCCTTTCTCCCCTCCTTAACTCCTCTTTTATTTCTGATAGTTAACTGATATGACCCACTCACTGATGACAGTGACTAAAAAAATACATGATTGATGATTACATTGAGGAAGTTATTACATAGGAAGGATGCATTTCTGAGAAATTTGGATGAGAATATTTGATTTCAAGTCCCACTCTGACGCAGTGATTATTCAATCCCACTTAATAACATGATTTCCTTCTATCTAGCTCTGCTTTGACACAGACTCACCCATTCATCTCAAAGTCTCTCTCTATGTTTCTGTCTCTATCTTTCTCGTTCTCTCCCCCCTGTATTTCCTTTCCTCTCAGAATAGCAGAGGCACACCAACCATCTCTGTCTCTCTCTGTTTCTCTCTCTGTCTCTCTCACTCTCTCGCTCTTATAGAGCTTGTAGAGTCTATATGCATGTATGTCGGAGCTGCCCCCCTCCTCTCTCTCATTGGGCCAGACGGCCTGACCCTGACATTCTGAAATTGATTCACAAGAAGCTCTCTATGCCCCATGGCTCTTTGTGTGTCCTGGTGGGTCCGGGCCGGGCAGTATATTACATGACCTGTGTTCAGAGAAAAGAGAAGAGAAGAGAAGAGAAGAAAGACAGCCCTTGTGTTGAGAGACTTAACCTTTAGTGCCTCTATGGTGAGGAGTGCTATGAGACACTCTTTGTTCCCCCCTTGTTCCAATCGTCTGATCTCTGATGTCCTCAGTGACCAGGGGTGTGTGTGTGTGTGTGTGTGGCTGTGTGTGTGTGTGTGTCTGTGTGTTTGTGTGTGTGTATGTGCGTTTGAAGCCCTTCTGATGGTTCCTCCGGTGCACTCCAGGAAACGTTTGTCTGTGCATTGGGTGAGTTCCTCCAGATGTTGTCGTAATTCTGGTGGACCATGTGTGTGTGTGTGTGTGTGTGTGTGTGTGTGTGTGTGTGTGTGTGTGTGTGTGTGTGTGTGAGGCATGCAAGCACGTACGGTGTGTGTGTGGTGGGAGGGGGTGTGGAGGGGCATGTTCCAATTAGCCATGGGTAAACTGTTGATGTAAAAGTAGCTAAAGCTAACATTTACAGGCCATGACTCTATGATGTTTCCAATCGCTCAATCCTACTCAGGTCTACATAGCAGAATTATAAGGCTCTTTCATTCAAGAGGCTGGCTAGCTGTCCAATCAAATGTACTATTATTTAGGAGCGTCATTCACCTCGCGCAGTGTTCCTTTTGGCTCCTGAGAATGGGGTTGGCATCATTCATTTAGTGTAGAGAGTGTCCATTTTGGCTCCTGAGAGTGGGGTTGGCTTCTGGGACATCCTCTCCCTTCTCCTTCGGCAGATAAGACATACCCTCTGTCTGGATGTTGCCTCTGTTCTCTGGTCCGGCTCCAACATTCACATCCCTGGCTCTGGTCTTTAATAGGTCCAGCTCTCTCAATACGGTCCATTCATTCAGCTAGCCACTAATTGGCTACGGAAGAGCATATAGTTAGTTACAACAGGAAGTAGTTCTCTCCTCAACCTTCCATGTTGCACCTAATCCGCTAATGTACATTTCCTCACTGAGAGGCTGCCTGGTCTTGCCTTCCTGAAAATGTTACCTTAGAAAAACAACCAAATCCATACTTTTACAAACCCGGTGGGATTTACTGGAGATTTTTTTTTTTGTCTTTACAGCTTACTGAGAAAAATAACAGTGAATGAGTTTTGAATGTAAATACCTGTGGATATAGGGGGGAAAACATCAAGTAGATTTGTGTAAGGCGGTAGACTCAATGGTGGAGAG
This sequence comes from Salvelinus alpinus, assembly GCF_045679555.1. Lineage (NCBI taxonomy): Eukaryota > Metazoa > Chordata > Actinopteri > Salmoniformes > Salmonidae > Salvelinus > Salvelinus alpinus. Next base: position 14,923,645 of record NC_092110.1, on the reverse strand, counting down.
AGACACAATGAACCAGTCAAAAGCACAGGAAATGTCAGGATGAAAATACCTGCATGTCCCCCAACAAATAAGGAGGACAATGGGACTGTGTCTGTGTCTGTGTCTGTGTCTGTGTCTGTGTGTGGGCCTGATGGCGAGCAGGCTGTTCATGGCCATTCTTCACCAGGCTTCTTATCTCCATGTAATTGTCTGACATCTTCTCTCCATTTCTCATCTGGGCTAAAGTTTAGCCAGAGGCCTCTGCGCTACGAGTGTCGAACAGAGTGCAGCCTAAATCCCCAAATATCCAACTGACAATGTGATCAAAGACAATAAAATCGTTTTAATTTCACCTATTTTCTTCCTCTTTCTTTAATTCTTTCTCATATTCTTTCCCCCCTTTTTGTCCCTCTCCTCCCTCTTCCTCTTATGTGTTATGTGTTTCACTCTGTCTGTATGTCTGTCTGTCTGTTTGTCTGTCGTTCTATCTCTCTCACACACCCTCCCTCTCTCTTCTATTAAGACAGATGGGATCTCTCAAACCCAAAATGTTCTGTTCTGTTCTCTTCCCTCCTATTGTTTGCAGGTGGGCCAAAAGTAGAGGGTTGAACAGCAGATGTAAAGCTAAAAACAAGTAGCGTGTGCACACATAAAAAAAGGATACACCTTGCAAGGTGATTCATCCATGTTCTAGAGCTAGTAGTGTTTTCCTCTGAACCAGGACTCGGGTGACTGCTGGCAATGTTGAATTTTGGATAAGAGTCATGACCCCTAAAAGGTAACACAAGAATATGTGTGTTAAGTCGCATGATGACTGTGATCTTTTTCTGTAGCCTTCCTACACTGACAGGCTAAGTGTGTGTGTATATGCATGTCTCTCCTCTAGCAAGTGTGTGTGTGTGTGTGTGTGTGCTGTGTGTATGTGTTCTCCACATCTTATCCCAGCACTCCTAGGAATTCTAATCCCCCTCTCCCTCTGAAGAGGTGCACTTGAGCTGTGACCTCATTTAGGAGGCGAGCACCTGTAGAGTGCAAACAATTATCTGATTAGTGGCAAAAGGACAGTCTCACCCTACCTACCTACCTATACCCCCCAAATAGGCTTTGGTTTCTCCCAGGTCCTACATCTAAGACTGGGGAGTATTTGAGAGGTGTGGTAGCACTCTAAAGGGGAGAGGAGGAAGCAGAGAGATCAATGGTGTGACAGAGCTGGTTGACAGAGCTCAGACAAAAAGGGCCTTTTTCTCTCAGACAGCCGGGTGCAGCCCATACACACCTGGACAGGCAGAGTAGAGGGGAATCACAGGGAGAGAGGGAGGCTAACCGCGCTTCAAAGCCACACTGCCACCTGGGAGTGGGGGGAAGGAGGTGAGGGGGAGATGAATGTGACACACAGACACAAGCGTGCAGACACACACACAAGGAAGCAGACACAAACACACTGTATGCTTAAACACACCACCCAAGAGAAACAATGTTTTAGACCACTAACACCATCAGGACTCCACCCCTGTATCATATAAATATATACAGACACACAAACTGTACATACATGCCGATCTACAGAAACACAAACACCACCCATCCTCCCACCACCCCACCCTACAGAATACACAGGTTATTGGCACCTTAATTGAAGAGGACGGGCTCAAGGTAAGGGCTGGAGCGGCATAAGGGGAATGGTATCAAATACATGGTTTCAATTTGTTTGATGCCATTCCATTTGCTCTGTTCCCGCCATTATTATGAGCCGTCCTCCCCTCAGCAGCCTCCTGTGACAGAAACACACATGCCACAAAACACTCGTACACACATGATACACAGAAACGTACACTCAACCTCTCCCCACACATTGGCCCATCGGTGTGGGGCTGCTGCATGCATGGGAACCAGGGTTTGGGGTGCTGCTGTGCTGCAGGAGCTGTTTGAAGCCAGCTGTCACAACCTGACAGGCTGTTGTTTTAGAGGCCTTTGGTATGGCCGAGGGGGCCAAGGGGAGAAAAACAACACCAGGAATGTGTACAAGTCAGGACCCAACAATAAATCTTTCGTCCGTTTCCTCTCTCTCCCACTGCAGACTGGGGAGGGGAGCAGGGTTGGCTGGGGAGGGGAGCAGGGTCGGCTGAGGAGGGGAGCAGGGACGTGGGAGCAGGGAGCAGACTCAAGTCGATACTCAGGCTATGGGACTACATAGCCACTCTTCTCTCTCTGATGGTCATTTTCTATCTTTATCTTTCTCTCTTTCGCGCTCTCGCTGTCTCTCTCTCGCTCTCGTGTGTCGTCACTTGTAGTCTGTTTATCACTTCTGAAGCAGTGCTCAGTCAGAACAGGCACACATAAACAACTGCTCAGAGAGAGAGCAAGAGAGGGGAGAAGAAGGACAGCCAGACAGACAGACAGACACACACACACATCCACACTCCATGCTACTGTAGATAGTGAGACATGAGAACATCCTGAGACAGACAAGTGTAGACAGACATAGAACAAAAACAGCAGGCCTGTTGCATCCTGGGAAATCCTGGTTGTGTTTCCAAGCTGCCCCACAAGGCTGTTCTTCCCTACCCATCGCCCACCAGCCCTACCGCCCACAACACAGGGTTCCTCTCAGAAGAGAAACAAAACCATCAGTAATATCCTATGGGTTTATAGCACACTGGAGCCATGGAAACTGTCTGTTTTCATACTTTTTGGGAGGGGTGCTCAGTGTATGTATATGTGTTTTTACAGTATTTGTGTGAGATAGTGTGCATACGTGTGTGTGTGTGTGTTCACTCCAACCCTGAAACACACACACACACACACACACACACACACACAACAAAGCCATGTTCCGTGACCCCGGTGGTCTGCTAAGAGCTCCAGGCCAATACATCATCCTCCTCAACACTCGGCTCACTCCTCTCCCTGCTTTGAACTGAGCACAGTTCACTGAGCTAACTACTGCCGCTCTATAGGGATACATACAGAAACCCCCACAATCACCCCAAACTATGTGGAGTAACTTTATGGGGCTCTCAATGGAAAAATCAACAGATGTTCAAGGCAGGGTCTTTGTTTTTTTTATACCTACTATTGTTTGGTGAGTATGTCCTTTCCTCCTTCTCTCTACTGTATATTTCAGTTATTGGTTTTATGGTTGAATATCCGATTACTTCAACAGCCATACCCTGCTAGTGGTCTACATTGCCTAACATGACTGTGGCTGGGATGAGCATTCGTTGAATAACACAGGGACTGAGGGTTTTGAAAGCCATGCTGTAAATATCTTTGGCTAGCGAGCGCTCTCCAACATTCTTAATGAGTAATTAAGTGTCTGAGTAATTCCATCAGCGGGCCACAGAGAAAGTCTTCTCCGAGAGGAATGGTGGAGTTTACGCAATTACTCTGCTATGTTTCCTCTGCAATGGTTGAGGATGTGATGTGTGCCTGTGGGGGGCTTAGAGTGTTTTGATGCCTGCTTAGCTTCGAGGTCAAATGGTGTTGCCCTCACTCAACTACACTCTTAGAAAAAAGGGTTCCAAAAGGGTTCTATGGCTGTTCCCATTGGAGAACCCTATTTTGGTTCCAGGTAGAAGCCTTTTTGTTGTTGTTGAAGAGTGTACTTGAGCTCACATCTTCCTTGATCATATGGGTAGTATGGTTACAGCAGGCTCACTAAAATTCTAGAATGAGCTATAACTAGGGGTGTGGTCACAATTTCGTTAGCCGGTGATTGTCAAGCAAATAACTGTCGGTCTCACGGTAATTGACCGTTAATTAACATAAACACATTTAGCAAGTCCTGGCTTCCAAACATAGCCTACAAGCCACCGATGCTGACTTGTGGAATGTCTACATTTCACAATAAATCCATTATCTGCTTTAGACAGGTCTAAAGAGGCATGATATGAAGAAAATGTAGTCTATTTCAGAAGAACAGAATAACATACTCTGAGTTGTCCTTATGTTAGGTCCTGATCTGGCTATGTCAAATGGCTGTGGGCTACACAAGTTCATTTAGCAGACAAGATTTTTGTTTTGAATAAAGCAGAATAAAATAGAAAGGATATTTTCTCCAAATGATTTGAGGGAGTGCGCACATACGGCTATTGTAATGGCTGTCTTCGGGTGAAAGAGATGAGGACCAAACTGCAGCGTGATGATAATCCATATTTTAATAGGCTACTTAAACAACGAACAAAAACAACAAACTTACAGAAAGAACCGAAGACGCTACAGTCCCGAACTAGTGAACACAGACCAGATGAACACACGAACAGGAACAATCACCCACAAAACACACTACAAAAACAGGCTACCTAAATATGGTTCCCAATCAGAGACAATGACTAACACCTGCCTCTGATTGAGAACCATATCAGGCCAAACAAGAAACCCCACATAGAAACAGACAACATAGATAATACCCACCCAGCTCACGTCCTGACGAACTAAATAAAGACTAAACAAAGGAAATAAGGTCAGAAACGTGACAGCTATTGTGTGTTGAGCGCTTAACAAAGAAATAGGTATTCCTATATGCTTAATTTAGAGTTATTAAGGTAACTTTAGTTGTTCTACAAACGTTGGACTATATGTTTGATTTTTAATACATTGTAAGGCTGCATGATGCGACTCTATTGATGATTTGAAAAAAGTTTATTGAAAGGCATGAGCTCTGATTTGTTTTTTGCACAGACTGTACACACTAGAATTTCATGGCGGCATCCCCTTTGTGTGGCTGTAATGCACCCTAAAAAAATCAATGCCTTCTGCGGACAGTGGCTGTTGTGCCCTTCTTCCTGAGTGCTGAGCGCTCCGAATCACCTCTCACTTACTATCATGTGATCAGGTCTTTCTCACAGGCTACAAGTGAAGACAGTAACTGTGTGCATCCTTATCCACTTCCGAGGTGCATATTGAAGATATTGGAAGAACTGTCCACATTTACTTTTCATCATCCATCAAGATGAGTAGGCCTAATGAACATCAAAAGCACTAGCCTATGTCAATCTGCTATCCCCCATAGTACAAAAGTCGACCTATTCTATTCTGTGCGAGAAATAAATATTCCGAACATAGTCTGGGACTGTTGTGGGATGCGATAGATCCCAAATTAATACAACCACTAGCATCAAACTTTTTTTTTACGCAATGTGGCTGAAGCAACAGATCAGAACGTTTAGTTTAAAATGTTGATAAACTATTAGGCTATTTCTTCACATTATAAGCGCAGCAATGTGCACATGGTAGTTGTCACGTTCCTGACCTTATTTCCTTTGTTTAGTCTTTGTTTAGTTGGTCAGGACGTGAGCTGGGTGGGTATATTCTATGTTTTGTGTCTCATTGGTTTAGGTGTGTCTGATTGGCCTGATATGGTTCAATCAGAGGCAGGTGTTTTACGTTGTTCCTCCTCCACGCACTCGCCCTGTGGTGCGTGTCTCCAGCCCGGTGCCACCAGTTCCGGCACCACGCACCAAGCCTCCTGTGCGTCTCCAGAGCCCTGTGCGCCCTGTTGCTGCTCCCCGCACTAGCCTTGAGGTGCGTGTCCTTTGCCCGGTACCACCAGTTCCGGCACCACGCACCAAGCCTCCTGTGCGTCTCCAGAGCCCTGTGCGCCCTGTTGCTGCTCCCCGCACTAGCCTTGAGGTGCGTGTCCTTAGCCCGGTACCACCAGTTCCGGCACCACGCACCAAGCCTCCTGTGCGTCTCCAGAGCCCTGTGCGCCCTGTTGCTGCTCCCCGCACTAGCCTTGAGGTGCGTGTCCTTAGCCCGGTACCACCAGTTCCGGCACCACGCACCAGGCATACTGGGCGCCTCAGCCGGCCAGAGTCTGCCGTCTGCCCAGCGCCGTCTGCGCTATCCGTCTGCCCAGCGCCGCCTGCGCTGCCCGTCTGCCCAGCGCCATCTGAGCTGCCCGTCTGTCCTGAGCCTTCAAAGCCGCCCGTCTGTCCTGAGCCTTCTAAGCCGCACGTTTGTCCTGAGCCATCAGAGCCGGCCGTCCGTCAGTCAGGAGCCGCTAGAGCCGTCCGTCAGTCAGGAGCCGCTAGAGCCGTCCGTCAGTCAGGAGCCGCCAGAGCCGCCCGCCAGTCAGGAGCCGCCAGAGCCGCCCGCCAGACAGGAGCAGCCAGAGCCGCCCGCCAGACAGGAGCTGCCAGAGCCGCCCGCCAGACAGGAGCTGCCAGAGCCGCCCGCCAGCCAGGAGCTGCCAGAGCCGCCCGCCAGCCAGGAGCTGCCAGAGCCGCCCGCCAGACAGGAGCAGCCAGAGCCGCCCGCCAGACAGGAGCAGCCAGAGCCGCCCGCCAGACAGGAGCTGCCAGAGCCGCCCGCCAGACAGGAGCTGCCAGAGCCGCCCGCCAGACAGGAGCTGCCAGAGCCGCCCGCCAGCCAGGAGCTGCCAGAGCCGCCCGCCAGCCAGGAGCTGCCAGAGCCGCCCGCCAGCCAGGAGCTGCCAGAGCCGCCCGCCAGCCAGGAGCTGCCAGAGCCGCCCGCCAGCCAGGAGCTGCCAGAGCCGCCCGCCAGACAGGAGCTGCCAGAGCCGCCCGCCAGACAGGAGCTGCCAGATCCGCCCGCCAGACAGGAGCTGCCAGAGCCGCCCGCCAGCCAGGAGCTGCCAGAGCCGCCCGCCAGCCAGGAGCTGCCAGAGCCGCCCGCCAGACAGGAGCAGCCAGAGCCGCCCGCCAGACAGGAGCTGCCAGAGCCGCCCGCCAGACAGGAGCTGCCAGAGCCGCCCGCCAGACAGGAGCTGCCAGAGCCGCCCGCCAGCCAGGAGCTGCCAGAGCCGCCCGCCAGCCAGGAGCTGCCAGAGCCGCCCGCCAGCCAGGAGCTGCCAGAGCCGCCCGCCAGCCAGGAGCTGCCAGAGCCGCCCGCCAGCCAGGAGCTGCCAGAGCCGTCCGCCAGCCAGGAGCTGCCAGAGCCGTCCGTCAGCCAGGAGCTGCCAGAGCCGACCGCCAGCCAGGAGCTGCCAGAGCCGTCAGCCAGCCAGGAGCTGCCAGAGCCGTCAGCCAGCCAGGAGCTGCCAGAGCCGTCAGCCAGCCAGTACCTGCCAGAGCCGTCAGCCAGCCAGTACCTGCCAGAGCCGTCAGCCAGCCAGTACCTGCCAGAGCCGTCAGCCAGCCAGTACCTGCCAGAGCCGTCAGCCAGCCAGTACCTGCCAGAGCCGTCAGCCAGCCAGTACCTGCCAGAGCCGTCAGCCAGCCAGTACCTGCCAGAGTCTTCAGTCAGCCAGGAGCTGCCAGAGCTGCCTGTCACGCCGGCGATGCCGGAATTGCTCCTCAGTCCGGAGCTGCCCCTTAGTGTCACGTTCCTGACCTTATTTCCTTTGTTTAGTCTTTGTTTAGTTGGTCAGGACGTGAGCTGGGTGGGTACATTCTATGTTTTGTGTCTCATTGGTTTAGGTGTGTCTGATTGGCCTGATATGGTTCTCAATCAGAGGCAGGTGTTTTACGTTGTCTCTGATTGGGAACCATATTCACTAGGTTCACATGTTCAGGTCTGTAGCGTCGTTGGTTTCATTCTGTTTATTGTTTTGTTCGTGTTTATGAAGTGTTCCAATAAATATGGAAACGTACCACGCTGCGATTTGGTCCTCCTCTCTTCCACCTAACGACGAGCATTACAGTAGTAGGCTATAAGCAGGAATGTTCCATTAGAGGAAAACACCATTATCAAAAGTGACCACAAATGCAATTATTAATGTAATGCTTTTATTATAAAGGTGCATTTTTATAGTGAAAATTATCTTCCTCAAACATTAAACTCACGCGCTGCTTATGTATGCCAGTTAGGATCTACACCCCTTGTAAAGGGGATTAATGTGCTTAATTTTAAGACATTATTTGATACAAACCTTATCAAAACATATAGGCCTGTGGGCTAGGCTACATGAGGTGTGCGACTATGATTAGAAAAAGTCACAAAAAAATTGCATTGTTTCCTATGCTGGGCATCATTCACAAGTCATACTATAATAATTCACAAGTGATAGGCTAATATTGTCACCCATCAGACTATTCTTGATTTAATCTTTACATGTACTAAATAATATGTGTGTTTTGATTTAGAATGGACCATTATCATGCACCTGTATTGAAACGGGGTCAGTGGGAAAAAATACATGTCATCTAACCGCTTTCGAGGGGTTCATTTTCATGCCAGCCTGGTAGGCTATACTCCTGTTATAAATATAAGCAATGTGCTTAATATTAGGAAAGTTGAGAAATAAATATAGTCGGCCTAGCCTATAGAAAGCTGATTGGATCCTCTTTTTCTAAGCGGCCACCAGTCTGTTTTCTTACGCAATTGCATAGCCTATAGAAATGTTGCGCAACATGATCTCATGGGCTCTCATGAAGTGTTTGATTAGATTTTGAATAACATTTGCATTGATTTCAGAGTGATTAGAGAGACAATAGAGTGCTGAGTAGAGTGCTGAGTCACCGCAACAGCCCTATACGGTCACCGCAGCAGCCCTATACGGTCACCGCAGCAGCCCTATACGGTCACCGCAGCAGCCCTATACGGTCACCGCGACAGCCCTATACGGTCACCGCGACAGCCCTATACGGTCACCGCGACAGCCCTATACGGTCACCGCGACAGCCCTATACGGTCACCGCGACAGCCCTATACGGTCACCGCAACAGCCCTATACGGTCACCGCAGCAGCCCTATACGGTCACCGCAACAGCCCTATACGGTCACCGCAACAGCCCTATACGGTCACCGCAACAGCCCTATACGGTCACCGCAGCAGCCCTATACGGTCACCGCAGCAGCCCTATACGGTCACCGCAACAGCCCTATACGGTCACCGCAGCAGCCCTATACGGTCACCGCAACAGCCCTATACGGTCACCGCAGCAGCCCTATACGGTCACCGCAACAGCCCTATACGGTCACCGCAGCAGCCCTATACGGTCACCGCAACAGCCCTATACGGTCACCGCAGCAGCCCTATACGGTCACCGCAGCAGCCCTATACGGTCACCGCAACAGCCCTATACGGTCACCGCAACAGCCCTATACGGTCACCGCAACAGCCCTATACGGTCACCGCAGCAGCCCTATACGGTCACCGCAGCAGCCCTATACGGTCACCGCAACAGCCCTATACGGTCACCGCAACAGCCCTATACGGTCACCGCAACAGCCCTATACGGTCACCGCAACAGCCCTATACGGTCACCGCAGCAGCCCTATATGGTCACCGCAACAGCCCTATACGGTCACCGCAGCAGCCCTAGCTATGAACCCTTTTTGTGGTTACGGAATGTTCTTGCACCACTGACGTGCTGCTCTGTGTAAGAGGGAACAGAGAGGAAGGGTATAGGTAAAAACAAATTTCCTCTGTATATGTGAGGCCTGTACAGAAATGCTAACAGGGGTCTTCTGAGCTTAGGGCTCCATGTCAGTGCCTGAACCCCCTTTTAACTGCCCTCTCACTCTCCTCGGAATTCATAGTAGTTGGATCACTCCAGGACTGACCCTGGGCCCCAGGGCTGCCCCCTAGTGCAGGCTGGGGGTCCCCACACACCCCCACCCCAGCCTTGGGGGTCATCCCCAACACCTCCCTAGGCCGCCCTGTCAAGTTAGGACCTATGGGGACCAATGTTAGCAACCCCCCTCCTCTGGCTCTCTCCCCTCCAGGAAACAGGGACCTACTCCTCCACCACTCTGGCCGCTGCAGCGCTTGACAGCTAATATTTGTCTGCCAAAATCTGTGTCTGTAATCCGTACTTCCACGCAGGGATCCCGTTACGGGCTGTCTTGAGTATGCCAGCTGTTCAAACATGGTGATTAATTAAAGGAATTCTGTTTGTAAAACAATCCCCCAACCTCTCTCTCTCTTGGCCCCGTTCACCAATTCCCCCTCCCCTCCCGTCCTCTCCCCTCGGACCCCCAGCTCGGCCTCAGCATCGGCCCGGCGAGCGGTTAGCCATTATTAAGACCCCCAAGCGGCAGAGCGAGCGGTCTCCTTGCATTAAGCATGGTTCTCCCAGAGGTCCTCCAAATTAGCAAGACAAACATCTCAGATGGCGGAGAGGGGAGGGGGTGGTAATGCAAGGGAGGATTGGACCTCTCAGGCTAGCAGGACAGCAGATGGGTGGGAGCCGGTAGAGTCGGGCTAGTGGTGTGGTTGTTAGATGTATGTTTTATTGCTCCATTCCTTAGCAGGTGAGGTCTCTTGTTGCTGATTGAAACTGGACGTTCTCTCTTGCCCTCCCTCCTCCGTCTCTCTCTCCCTCTTGCTTTCTCTCTCCCCCTGGTTCTTGTGAGCAGTGCAGGTGCTTTCTATTCATCATGAGTGAGACAGATGCCTCAACTCCCATCAGGCCATGGTAAGCGGTGACCTCGCTCATTCACACCATCCTGCAGCACCAGGGCCAGAGGTCACATGGGCTCCAGCGGCACCCTGGCATCTGTCTGCACACACACACACGTGCATGCACAAATGCAAACACTCTAACACACACACTCGCACAGCTGCCTCATCACAGGGACCCCAGAGCACATAAAAGTCTAGCCTTGGAGACACCAGAGAGTAGGGTGTCCAATCAAAAACGCATCTTTTGACCAATGGGTACAATTGTGTAATTGTGTAGATAATCTTCCAAGAAAACCAATGGTCCAAAACTCATGTCTCTATCATAATCCATTCAAAAGTTATTGGAGTTAAAACTAGGGTGACTAACCAGAGAAAGAAAGTGGTCAAAAATCAGGAAAATGTCTATGCTGTACGAGAATTAAGGCTACCTGACAGGCTCTCTTTCCTGTTGAACTCATCATCTTTCGATATCAATTTTGAGACATGATGTAGTATTTTCATATTTGAAAAATTCCTGGTCTTTTTCGAAGATTTCTCACAAAACAAGTGTATCTGTGAAATGTCAACAGAGCGCTGAGCGTATAGCAAGATTATTATCTTCAAAGCCTTTTTCATTTAATTCAGCTCGTGTCATCCTAATTTGACTTTTTGTGACTTGCGGAAACAACTTTGAAGACAGGTACCACAACATGTAAAATCCTCAAAAGTAGCTGTGAGTAAACTGCATCGCTCTGTCAACAGAACTCAGTGCTTATTACCAGGGGTATTAGGTTACGAAATCTGACTTTTTGGAAATAATGTTAATGATATGTTAAAGAAGACACCACTGAACGATACAGAACATGAAGAATTATGTTTGTCTTGGTAAAATGTATTTGATAAAGTAAGGAATAATCACCAAATTAATCACCAAAGTGTGTTTTCACCCACTCTGGGCAGACACCCTACAGAGAGGTTGGAGTGCTCACAGGACATATGTGACTCACCACCTGGATTCGGTCTTTTGTAGCAAAATTTGAAATTAGATTTTTTACATTGGTAAAAAGTAGAAACTCAGAGCTACAAAGTGTGATATCATACACTGCATTTCTGAGGAACAATGGGGAAAAAAACTGCTTTTAAAGTTGCTAAACTTGTAAAGTTACTTTTGAGAAAAGGGCCTTTAAATGTTTTGGTACCTACTGGAGAGCTCTCATTTGTCTACACCCATTCAGCATTGTTCACACCCTCTTAAGCCAGCCCCACCCATCTCTTTAAGGATTCACATGTGAGGTCAGGTGCTAAACAGTGAGCAGTGTAGTAAAGATTAAGACTAAAAGTGGTAGTAGCCTACAATAAGGAAAAAGTGTCCAGATCAAAATATTTTATAAATATTAGATGACACTTACCCAGACACACTTGTCTAAATTGATGGGTCATGTGAAAAAATGCTATAACCCCCAGCCACATCCAGTGGTGGAAAAAGTACTAAATTGTCATACTTGAGTAAAAGTAAAGATACCTTAATAGAAAATGACTGAAGTAAAAGTCACCCAGTAAAATACTACTTGAGTACAAGTCTAAAAGTATTTGGTTTTAAAAATACTTAAGTATCAAAAGTAAACGTATAAATCATTTCAAATTCCTTACATTAAACCAGATGGCCTAATTGTTTTTATTTTTTATTGACGGATAGGCAGGTGCACACTCCAACACTCAGACATAATTTACAAATAAAGCATTTGTGTTTAGTGAGTCCGTCAGATCAGAGGCAGTAGGGATGACCAGGGATGTTCTCTTGATAAGTGTATGAAGTACTTTGGGTGTCAGGGAAAATGTTTGGAGTAAAAAGTTTTTAAAAATTCTTTAAAAAAAGTTAAAGTTGACAAAAATATAGATAGTAAAGTAATGTACAGATACACCAAAAAAATACAAAAGTAGTGTTTTACTGTAGTACTTTACACACCTGCCCAAATGCCTTCACAACAGTACATTAGCATATTTTATATACTGTTACACACGCACTTATCACATATGTAGTGAGGTGCGTACTGGTGGCAGAGAAGTCAGGCGCAGGAGAGCGAAAACTGATTTACAACGGTGTCGTTTAATATCCATAAACCACCGTCAACAGAACAATACAATAAATGGGTCAAACAAAACCCGGTAATACCAGCATACTGTGCACAAGCACTACAAGAAACAATTACGTACAAGGACATGGGGGGGCACAGAGGGTTAAATACACAACATGTAATTGATGGAATTGTAACCAGGTGTGATGGAAGAAAAGACAAAACCAATGGAAAATGAAAAGTGGATCAGCGATGGCTAGAAGGTCGGTGACTTCGACCGCCGAACGCCGCCCGAACAAGGAGAGCGACCAACTTCGGCGGAAGTCGTGACAACATAGTATTCCATACATAAGTTAAGGCCATGCAACCTGAGTTGAAACCTGAGTGAGGTGCACATGTACATACAGTACATAAACCGTACGTAAACAGATGCATGCGCCATATATTTATGTGGTGGACTCTTGATACAGTCACATGATATTGTTGTGGTATGTCACAAAATCATGTTATGACCACACATATCAATATTAATTTTATATATCAATATTTTGCTAAGTCTTGCTAAGTGGATGGGTCTCTATAGAAGGTGTAAACGGTACAGCCAAATGGTTAATTTTATAGTAGCAATATCAGAAATAGCATCAATATAAATAAAATGATATGCAGTATGTACCAGAACAATATCAATATCAGTGATAGACCAGATAGTTATATGCATACAATGAGGGGTAAAGTGGCTGAGCAGCAGGATATATATTTTTTTGTAGCAGCAACGTATGCCGTGTGTGTTAGGAGAGAGTCATTTGAATAGAGGCACTGCAGATAGTGCTGATGACTGGTCCATCCGAACCACGCATGAACAAGGGAATCTACATTCGGAGAGCCTGTTTCTGTCCTGCCCTTGACTTTGGTGCAGGGCATGTGACGTCCATAGCCTCTTTGTCGCAAAACTTCCTGATCTTGTCAAAAAGATAAGTTTGTCTAGCTGTGTAAAGTCCAGGTGGTGATTGTACAGGCAGACCATCTATGGGAGGAAGGATGTCAGCGTTGTGCAGCAGCTGAAACCTGGTTCCGACTGAGTCCGAACACTCCATGGCGACGACAACACCAGGCTCCAGAGCATCGAAGCTGTAAAACATGGAATAACAACAACAAAAAATCAGAAGACATTACAACCTTGCACAACATCAATTCACCTACCAAGTTTATATCAGAAGAATAACCTCATGCAATGAAAATGGTTTTCACCTGAAGTGCTGGTACTGCTTGATCTGTGGTACAGAGTCAGGTGTTGTTACCAGCCAAAGCTTTCCACCAGCACCGTGTCATCCTCCAGTCCAACCAGCTGTGGGATGTTGACCCCTGTTACACTATATTATAGTGTTCTGCTGGAAAACAGGAGGACCAGAAGGACGTAAACAGCCTGGGCCACACCTAGCACACGAGACATGCTATGGACACTGTGCTCTGAACAAAGCAACGGGTCTGTCTGCAAATGTGCACAGATATCTCATCAGAGAAACCTAAAGAGCTCATAAAAGCAATTGGACCGAAGCTTATCAAACACCACCAAAGGAATCTGTACTTTCTAAACAGCCAATAGGAAGTTCCGTAAGTGATTTTTATGAGGAGTCTGGGTTGTGTCTGCCTAATAATGCCAAAAAAAGTGTTCCAAAACAGTTCTTCAGCTGTCCCCATAGGAGAACCCTTTTTGGTTCCAGATAGAACCCTTTTGGATTCCATGTAGAATCCTCTGTGGAAAGGGTTCTACCTGGAACCAAAAGGGTTCTTCAAAGGATTCTCCTATGGAGACAGCCGAAGAACCCTTTCAGGTTCTAGATAGCACCTTTTTTTCTAAGAGTGTGCACTGCAAAGGACTTGGTGAAATAATTAGGGCACCGGCCTACAACATGGCCACTCGCTACCTGGGTCACCGACCCATTTCTCCTATGATCATCCGGTCACCTCGGGTCTCAGACATCAAGCAGACTGCTGTCACTGGCTCTCTCTGGGTCTAAGCGTTTAAATCCTGTTGCCCGACCTAATTCACACCATAGTCTCAGTCTCAGGACCCCGAGAGGGGGATCAATGCCAAATGCCCTCCTTAAAACCCAACCTTATCTCTGGGCCATGGCCCCAGAGTTAGTTAGACATACTGGGACAGACAACCGCGTCTCCGATTAACACAATGGAAGCAATTGTGGGGGGAAAAATATAAATGGCCAAGAAATTCTAAAATGCAAATGGGGAATTTACCAATTTAGTTATTTATGGCAATTGACTTGATCTTTCCAGTCCTGTCTATTGAAATCTACTCAATTTTCCTTCATGTGAGGTAACCAAAGAGGCACAGAGTGGGGTAGACGGAGGCACGGTGCTAAGCTGACAGACTGTAATGCGGAAAGGTAGAACTTATAGTGGTATTATAGCGCTCCTGAGCGGCTTATGATGGCCTGGGCTCTTCCACTCTGGATTCAGGGAAATCTGGGATTCCTGGGAGGTATTAGATGACTCTAACCGGAAATCCCCTCTCTCTGACCACTGGTGTTTGTTTTTCTTAGCCAGGCCCCGAGATGGGTGGCATTCCGGGCTAGGCCATCGCTCTCTCACTTCCAGATGCCCAGGAGTGAATCGTTAGTGGCGGTCTTCATGCCTGGCTGGCATTGTGTGGAAGGGATCCAGCTTATAACAAGCTGAGAAAACCAGCTACAGCTACAGTACACTCCCCCAACACCACCACCTCCTTCTTCCTTCCCCACCTCCACCTTGCCCTGTAGCAAAAATACCACCTGACCGGGGAGAGAACCATACCACGCAGGATGGGTGCTCAGAGGCCTTCCTGTGTAGTCATGGACATACGTGGAGAGTCTTTTGGCAAATTGACAATCTCACACCCTCCTCTGTTCTGTTCTTTTGGCTACCCTACACAGTTTATAGGAGTGAGCCAAGGGGCAGGCAGGCGGGCAAAAAGGCAGAAATGCAGGCAGGCACAGAGGCAGGCAGACAGCCAAGGAGACAGGCAGGCAAGGCAAGGAATCAGGAAGAGAGGCAGCAAGATAGAGAGGCAGGCAGAGAGGCAATCAGAGAGGCAGGCATAAGAAGCTAGGTATTAAAATTGCCCCCTGGTCGAGATGGTTTGTGATGACAAAAACCTGTTTTAAGAAGCCAGAAGACGGCTTCACTGTGATGTGTGGGGCTGATCTGGACCTGCTGTTCCCTTTCTGCACTGAAGCCCTGCCTGCCTGCCTGCCTGCCTGCCTGCCTGGAAACAACTCAGAGAAATAGGGAGGGAAGAAAAAAGGAAAGAGAAGAAAAAAACCATCTTGAGCTGGAAGCGTTCATTTATCCTGGCGAATCTCGGGCTGCACCTGCGATGACAACGCCTTGTGTGCAGTGTAGTGATTTTGTATTGCT